>NW_022437012.1:9574861-9731943 GCF_009761245.1 Sapajus apella | reverse complement strand
AGACACATCTTTCTAGGATAAATGTCTCAAACTGCTTCATTTCTTTCTTCATTTCCGTATTTCCTCCATTCAAGTCAGCCTCATCCATGAGAAAGTTTTCCAACAACCTGTTACTTGATGGATTTAACAACCACTGATGATGGCTGTTTTGCTCTACTGTCTCATCAGGAATTTTATAATGCTCATTTTCTAAATCTTCATTCCTTTTGCATTTATTAGCTGTGATTTCTCCATGATTACTGACTTTCTCTCATCAGCTATTTGATTATCTTAAAATATAATTTGTGCTACAAAGGCATGATCAAAGTGGCTTTTTTTTTTTTTAACAGTAATAAGGGGGTATCCTAACAATCTGTGAAGGTGACCCACTACACTTTGAGGAGCTTTCTTGTTTGGTGTATCATTCTGGAATCCAGAATCTTCAAGTACTCCCCTCTTTTTGTATACTCAAGATCTTGGTTCCTACAACATACCGTAACAGTTTCAAGTAACAATATAAATATTTCCCACTACAACTGTACAGTCAAAAGATTGTCTTTTAAAGTCACTTAAGTAATCATCTTCTCTGTATGAGAAGTTAACACCTACCTGATGCATATAGCTGGTTTCTCTCAATCTGTTTTCAATTTTTAGTGAATGCTTTTTTTATTTGGATTTTTATTGTGGTAAAAGACAAGTAACACTAAACTTACTATCTTAACCTGTTTAAGTGTTCAGAAGTGTTAAGTATATTCACACTGGTATACAACAGATCTTCAGAACGTTTTCATCTTGTAATACTGACACCCATAACGATTAAACACTAATTCCTCCTCCCAACTAGGTAACCACAGTAGAGAGCCAGAGTTGCCCACCCCCTCTAGGGGAATCAGCAGCAAGCCTGCTGTGAACTTTGGGTGAACTCCAGAGAATTGAAACTGTAATAGGAGGATGTGCATGTCTCAGAGTACAACAGAGACAGGCCTAGAGAGATAACCAGCTTTCACTGACCTTGCTGCAAGATAGTTGTTACCTGAAGTATGAGAATAACCACCACAGGCTGTTCTAAGTAACTGTACCCTCCCTCTGCTATGTGCTTTGTAAATATATAAAATAAAGTACCCTGAGACAGATTGGGGCCGGAGAGACTGACATCCTCACTCTCCTGGACCACCTGGCCCTGCTTTCTCTATGTTTCTGTTTGTGTCTTTTTTTATCCCCCATCATTCCCTCTTAGGTCTTTGAACCCTTGTGTAGCATGGGATGCAGCTTGCACCAGAAACCACCTTTCCACTTTCTGCTTCTATGATTTCTGACTACTCTAAATACTGTATGAATGGAATAATATGATATTCATCCTTTTGTGACTAGCTTATTTAGTTTAGCATAATATCCTTCAGGTTCATCCATGTTGTGGCATATGACAGGATTTTCTTTTTTAAAGGCTAAATAATATTCCAAGCATACGTTTACTACGTTTTCTTTATCCACTTGTGCAGATGGATATTTGGGTTGCTTCCACCTCTTGGCTATTTGGAACACTACCACAGCGAACATGAATGTGCAAATATTTCTTCGAGATCCTAATTTGAATTCTTTGGAGTATTTCTCTTTTTAAATTAGGTAAAATACTTACATGGTCCTAAAGTCAAAATAAGGAACATTAAGAGACATCAACCATCTAGTCCCATCCCTAGATACCTTTATCCAATGGGAATCACTTTATCCAATGGCAATCACTTTCACTTGTTTATCCTTTCATCGTTTCTTTTGGAAATATAAGCTCATTCATATACACTAACACGCCGACACACACTCTTCCTCTACATCTGACAAACATAAAAGGGAGTATCTCTACACTGTCCTGCATGTTGGCTTTTATCACTTAAAATGTCCTAGACATGCCCCTCCTAGGGTGGAAACCTTCCTCATTTCTTCTTATAGCTAGGTAGTACGTCGCTCTATTAATGGACCATATTATTCACTCAGTCCCCTATGATAATTACTTGGGTTGTTTCTTGTGGCTTCCTGCTACAAATAGTGCTGCACTAAATGCCCTTGTGCACATGCTCTATCTTGATTTTGCTCATTATCTTTGGGATACATTCCCAGATATGAGGTGCTTAGTTGGAGAAAGAAAATGCAGAGGCAGTTTTGCTAAATCCTGACAAACACCCTTCCCATTGGGTTAGTACCATGCTGCATTCTAACCACTAGGGTAGAAGAGGGCTGGTTTTGCTTGCTGCACCATCAGAATAGCTATGCTGTTTAGCTTTTGCATTTCTTCCAGTCTGTACATGGGACATGGTATCTTGGTGCAGTTTAAAAATTTGTTTCTCTTACTGTGAATGAGGTTAACATCTTTTCATATGTTAAGAGCAGTAAATTTCTCTTTCCTCTAAACTGTTAATAGCCTTTTCCCATTTTTCTATTGGAACATAGAAAAATGTTCCAATTTTTCTTTTTTTATCTTTTTTCTCTTAATTTGTGTGTGTGTATACGTGTGTGTGTGTGTACATGTGTGTATGTGTGTATATACATGCAGATATGTCTACAGTGAATTTAGCCCTCTGTGACATGTTTTGCTTATTGTGTTACTGGTTGTTGTTTTGCCATACAAGTTCTTCTTTTTTCTAAAATATAGTCAAGCATATCAATTTTCCTTGATCTCTGCTGAATTCTGAGTCATGGCTAGGAAACTTATCCCCTTCCCAGGTTAATAGAAATTAATTCATGTTTTTGTCCTCAGTTACATTTTAAGCAGTGAATTTCTTTCAATTTAATCAACCAATACTGCCGAAATTCTCCATCCACAGAGAACAATAGGTTTTCAGGACTCTGAATACCAACATTCTACAACAGAACTTTATATTTTCCAGGAAAAAAACCTCCCTTCTCTACTCCCTGGAAACTCCATCTCTTGTAGGACACACACCTGCCATATCATTCAGCAGTTTTAGTCACTTTGGACACAGTTACTGTTTTATTTCACTTGGTTTAACACGCAGGTCACTTCCTAGGTTATTCTGTTCCACCTTATCCCATTCCCTGACACAGAGAAGTCAAATCACACATACTCTGAGCATCCTCACCATGCTGAAAGCCATCTGTTACCCACTGTGCTGAAAATCAATTTGACCCATGAACTGTGCCCCAGGGACAGTGTGTAATAGCAAGAAGATAGAGCTTCAGGAACAATAACGCTTATGAAGCATACAACACATTCTCACAAATCTGAGCTTACAAGAACACTTAAGCATGAGTTGATTTTTAACATCACTCTCCATTCTTAATTCTCCCTTCTCATGCCTAATAGCCAAAGATTAGTCCAATGCTGAGACATTTAGTGAGCGTGACACAGGGGTCACCTTCAAGTAGCTGCATACAATGGGGAGGGGCAACCACATGAAGTGAAGGTTAGGAAGGGGTGTTTTGGATCTTGGTTCAACAAAGCAAACAGAGTCATCTCAGAAGTTAAAAGTGGAAACCTCTGGTTGAAAATTATTGTGGTAATTTTAGAAAATAGGAATTCTCTCATCATCCAAATTAACTCTCTCATATGGCCTTTCACTTCTGGAATAGAACTTCACCTCATCATTAAGGCCTATTGACTTATAAAATAAATTCATTTTTGTCACAAACACTATCAAATGTGGTATTTGGGTTCACAGTCCTTAGCTAATTAGAAATGAGGCTAGTATCAGGTAAACAGGCAGCAGCAGGAAGAAATGGTAAAAGTGTGAAAATAACACTATAGAAACAGAAAAAGAGCCCAGCATCTGTGGCGAGTTAATTTATCATCATTCAGTGTGTTATTTTTACTATATTGGCTCATGAAATGATCATTGCCTACTGCAAACAGTGACACCAAGTCAGCAAGAGAAAGTAAAATTTCATTCTGGGCCCAGGTTTTAAGAAGTCAGTAAAATACAAAACTGAGTTTAAAACAGTTCCAGTTTCAAAAAGCTAACTTTTTTAAAAAAAGTTTGATGCTTAAATAATTAAGGTTTAACTATGTGGAAAATAGATCTCCATGGAAGACTCAGCCATTCACTAGGGACACAGTGTACCCTCAACAGCATCTATGTGGCATAAAATGTGTTTAGTGCTCGACAATTGAAAGTCATTGCAAAGTCCTTTCCCAAATAGTTTCTAATGATACTCTGTGTATTGAACATTTTTCTCCAGAACATTTCCAAGGCTTTTCAAAAAACGTTCATGTGGCCTTTTGGTTTCAACTAAAAAAACAAAAACAAAAAAAACAAATTCAGTAATTCCCAAGGAAAAGGTTCAACAGCGCGCACGTGTGCGCGCGCACACACACACACACACTCTTCTACAGCTAACAGTCCTGAGAATCATAACCCAAAATAGATGGCGGCTAGTTCATTTTCCCATCTATCTTTGGTGGCATTCTGGAAAGCATGCATGAAATATGAATACTCACGGAACATGGTATAAAACTGCTGAGGGTTTAGATTCCATTTTCCCCAGGGGGTCTTGTGGCCTTTGGACTGGGCATAATTTGCGTGATTAAATTCGGGTTCAGTACCAAATGAATCGAGGACTCGGAGCATGCACCTGAAAGAAAAAAAAGCAAAGTGTGTAACACTACATACTTGCCCCCCAAGTTGAAAGGTAAAAGCTCTAACGGTTCCTTCAGGACTACTAAAAATAGACAAATACTTTTAAATAGAAGCAGCACCAGACAAGAATTGAGATGTTTTAGAATAGCTTGTGTACCAAACATCTACATGTGTGACTTTAGAGACTGAGCCATCACACAGCAGATATGATTTGCTTCACCATTAGGTAACTAATTATAGAGGATCACTCAACTACCAGCAAAACAAAAAGTTCTATGACAACTTGAACTGGGGCGCCAGGTTCACTGCTGTACCCACAGCATCTGGCCAGAGCTGAGCACACAGTAAGTATCTAATCAACAGATGCTGAAAAAACAAAGAACTACCATCTATAGAGGTCTTATTCTGCTTAAAGTATATGATGTGTTATCTCTAGGAGCAATCATTCAACGTTTTCATCAATTAGAGTATTTGACTTTACATTAAGCTTACAATCTCATTTAGTAGGCAATGGTATTTTTAATTTATTTGATAATAATAGAACTTTATTTGCTTTCTCCTAGAGCTTGAAGAAATACAAGTGAAGATGTTTTGTTTGCTATTCCACCAAAGCCATAAAACAGGGCCAAATCGGGTCTACCACTTATTTTTGTATGGTCTGTGAGCTTAGAATGAGCTTTACATTCTTAAATGGCTTTTAAAGAATCTTTTGTGACATGTAAAAATTAGATGAAATTCTGATTTCCATGTTCAAAAATAAGAATTTTATTTGAATGTGGCCACACTCTGTTGTTTACCTACTGTCCATGGCTGCTTTCATCCTGTAACAGCAGAGCTGAGTAGCTGCAGCGACTGCATACAGGACCTATGAAGCTTAAAATATTTAGTAGCTGGCTCTTTTCAGAAAAAGTTTTCTGACCACTGCTCTGGAGTGCACAAAGAACAACCAATTGGAAGAAAGGAATCAATCCCAAAACAAAATTTATTGATTTTGGTAACATTTCATCACTGACTTTCGAAATACTTGATGTAAATTAAATATTTTTGTGGATGGCCAATAAAAGCAGCTCTCTTTCTCTGTTACGTATCAATAATACTTCTGAATAACTTTTAGAAGACTAAGAAGCATAAAAGTAGACTGGGCCGGGCGCGGTGGCTCACGCCTATAATCCTAGCACTTTGGGAGGCCGAGGTGGGTGGGTCACGAGGTCAAGAGATCGAGACCATCCTGGTCAACATGGTGAAACCTCGTCTCTACTAAAATACAAAAATTAGCTGGGCATGATGGTGCGTGCCTGTAGTCCCAGCTACTCGGGAGGCTGAGGCAGCAGAATTGCTTGAACCCAGGAGGCGGAGGTTGCGGTAAGCCGAGATCGTGCCATTGCACTCCAGTCTGGGCAACAACAGCGAAACTCTGTCTCAAAAAAAAAAAAAAAGTAAAGACTGAAACCCACATTTTAGAATCAGATGATGGCACTGACTTTTGAAAATCTGGCTCAGTTTTTATCTACTTTCAGAAAGGCATTCTTTCAACTTTTATTTTCACTTCGATGTATGATTCAGGGGAAAAAAATCCAAACATGAGATTGAATTTTTCTAGTAAGTATATTCACACATTGTCATTTCTGTGTGCTAGTTTTCGCATTAGAGATCACTACCATTTGTTAAGACACAGAAGAGAAGAAAAGGAAGGCAGGCAGGCCACACAAGTCAAATACAAGCTGACCAGAGGAGGAATTTCCCTGTCTGGGATTCTTGTGTGGCTCTCACAGAATATGCTCTCATCACAGCAGCAGTTTTCACAATACCACCAAAGATATGTCATTGGCCTCGTGGCCAATAGGTGGGCAGAAACAAAGCCCACAGTCCTGAAAAAAGAAAGCTAGGGACCCAAGGAACTGATCAGTGTTTGTTTTCTTTGCTCTTTGTGTAGCTCAGAGCATCCCTTTCTTCTTAAAAAAAATACCCATTTCTTATATTTTTCTGTTTTAAAAAAATATGCATAAGGAACTGCAGCTCTGCAGATCACTGTAAAAAAAAAAAAAGGGAGGACAGGACCCATGCTCATTTGTGGGGCTGTGCAACGCTCCACTCCCACCAGAGAATCAGAGCTGGGAATTGCCAGCACCACTTTGTGAGTCAAAGATCACAGCTCTCTGTGCAGGTCCGACAGGGAGAAACGGGTCACTTGGGTCATAAGGAGCCTTGGCTTGAAGGCTCAACTTCTTCCACTTATTTGCAATTGACTCCAATAGTCTACAGCTGTCCTTGGTATCTGGTGGATTGGTTCCAGGACCCCTGTGGACACTGAAATCCAAGGATACTCAAAGTCCCTTATATATAGTGGTAAAATACTTTCATATGACCTATGCACATCCTGTCATATTTGAATCATCTCTAGATTACAAATATAATACCTAATATCATATTTGTATTTTTATTATTGTATTATTTTTATTTTTTTCTTCAGATATTTTTGGTCTGAGATTAAATCTGTGGCTGTGGAACTCATAGATATAAAATGTTAACTATATGCTCTTCTCTAGCTTTGGCTGGTGACCATATTTTTAACTTGAAGTTTTGTTATTATTTTTGATTTGGGCAATTAAAACAAATCTTGATGAGTAAAGTTGTCTGGTAAGGGCCTAACTGCTGAAAGCCTGGGCTTTGCAGTGCCTAGATGTAAGCTATGTGGTGTTGGGCTGTTCCTGAAAGAGGAATGGAGTGATCAGATGTCTCTCTGAAATTTTTAATTTGACATCCTTTTACTTGAGGCTTTGGCTTGGGAACTGCGTATTTTCTGGCTTACCTAGGTTTCATTTATAAAGCAGAGATGGAGACTGAAGTTTGTCTACAACATGGAAGGTTTAACATTGTAGTTTTCCTTCTTCAATCACATCCTGATCTGTGTGTTTTTCAATTATTTTTATAATGTATTGCTAATATTTATGCCTTCCCTCTAATGTCTCTGTGTCTGGAGTATCACAAGCAGACTAATGACTTAAAAAGATATTTGTTTTGATGCCCAAGGCAGCTTGCCTTCCTGTTAACAGGGATCGCAGCAGCAATGCCAAATAACTCCTGGAACCTTCTCTTTGCTCTCAGCCACACTACTATGAAATGGATGCTCAGGAGTTCCTTGCCATGCCCTAATTTCTAATTTGATGTTTGACATAAAACATGGCATATCTGAAACTTACTTTCTTGTATTATGTCCTTCAACAAAGGCCTTGTAGGAAGTAAAATGGGTATGAGTTTTGCAGTACCTAGCAGAACACTGCTTGTGTGTAGGCATTTAATAAATATTTGATTGAATTTCCTAGGTCCCTATGTAAATTGCACAAAATTTACAATTATTTTTCCAACAGGCCTCAAGGCTTTGCTCCTAACTCAAAGATCAGATAACAACATTACATTTAATGGAGTATGTACCAACAACCAAGATGAACACAGAGCCCTGACAATTTCTAATTTTTAAAGGGGAAAGAAACTGGCAAGAAACTTCCAAGAGCACCTGAGTTGGCTTTTAATGGAATCTTCGCTTCATCCCACCACAAAGACTGCAAAGCTAAAGCACTAACAGACCTCCTGCCAGGTAATATCACTAACACAGATGATTTATTAAAGAAAGGCAGATTAACATTACACTCATCCATAAAACCCCCTCTGAGATGATGCCTTTTCATCCAACAAGAGTCAAATACCAATCAATGGTGACCATTTTAATAACAAAATTTTCCTTTTTTAATAGACCTAAATACTACCACTGAGAGTATTTTTCCATCCAAACAACTCTCCCTAATAGCAAGACTATGTGAGTCAAGGGAAGCCTGTACTGCGTAGATTCCTTTGCACATTTATCAGATGCCTGCCATTCACAAAATGGTAGAAAACAACAGCTCCACTTTCCTAAATATTTCAAGAAACAAGCAAAAGAAAAAAGAAAAAAACCTAATGCAAAAGGTAGAGTACAATTTTGGCCCACACCAAGTTTTTAGTTTTTAAAATACTTATGTATCATTTATTAATTATATTTATAATTTATTATATTTATTATAATATTTATTATTAAATGTATTTAAGTTTATTCACCTTTTGAAATTTATTTTTTAAAGGACACTTCTAAAGACCATATATAAAACCCAGTATGGACCGCAATAAATGGAAGATAACAAGAAAAAAGCATATAACCTTTAGGAAATATTTTAAAATTCAGAATAGATACTTTTGCCTGCTGAAGGCTCAGACTCTACAGCTACTCTCAAATCGTTAAAAAGGCATGCATTAAAAGTAGTGTTGGAGATGTAGTAGCATCAAACTATCTTTTCCCAGAAAGAATGAAAGAAAATGGAAAATTAATAAATTTAATTATATAATTCAGTCTGACTTATTGCCATGTTTGTATACCAGGTAAAAGTGTTTCAAATGCTAAATCGTGGTCCCAAACCCACACTCCGAGAAACACTGAGCTATTCTACTAAATAATAAAGACTGTACAGAGTACACGTGCAACAAAGTTATGTTAATCATGGGCTTATCTTAAAAAGTGCAAGACCCCAGCATTCAGACAGGGTATTCCCAGACTTCCCTTCCAGGAATGACAAGAATACTGATCAATTAAAGGGTAAGAAAAGTGAATCATGATCTAAAACCCATGGACCACGAGAAATAACACTGTAAATACTCTATCAAAATTGATATTTGATTAAATAGATGACACTGGCATACGCATACTGAGAGGAAGGCTAAGAATATTAGTCAAGATAGAAAAAAGGTTGAACATTTGTTTGCTATTCTTAAGAAATCAATGAAAACAATGAATAGTCATAGAAAGTACAAAGTCGCTGAGAATCTGAATTTTAATTAGGAATGAGCAACACACTCCATACAGTTGAAAATATATTATTTGATAAGCTTTTCCTACCTGCAACCATGCAACCCTTGTTAAGGAGAGGGGGGAAAATACTTAGGTCAGAATACCATGCAGCACTTACTGGTAATGAACCCAAGATGGTCCAAGAGTTTTCTTGAATTGAGCAAGTCCTACAATATCGATATAAATGAGCTCAACAATTCTGTCTCCTACAGTTGGACAGCCAGATCGGTTTCCTACAACTTTCTTCATGATTCTAGAGAAACAGCAAAAGAAAGGGGAGAAAAAAAGAGAAAAATCATTTACTTAAAAGGCACTAAACTTAGCAACTTTAATGGGCAAATGCCACCCCAAAAATCCTTATTAGAGATGATAGCATGGCCCTTTCAAATCTGCTGCCTATATAAATCATTTCCATCCACTAAGGCCAACCCAGTTCCCTGATTTTGACTCTTGCAAAAGCAAATGGTAGCATATGAACAGTCTTTGAAATCGAGGAAGATTTAGGTCTAACTCCATCACCACTATGTAGCAACTATGAGACCTTAAATAAGTTACCTAACCTCTCTCAATCTGTCTTTGCTCATCTTCCAGAAAAGAAGGACTAGATGCAAAGAACACTGAGTATCAATCTCTCAGGAGTTCTTCACAAGATTAAATGAGCTGTTGAATAGAATGTGCCTAATGCATACCAGATACTCAATAACTTATTTTTCTCCCCCAGGCCCTGTTCTTACTACTTAGCAACCTTATTAACCTTCCCCTCCCCTTTTCCTGAAAGTCGTCAATTTCTAGCCTCTACAGTATTAACTTCTTTCTACTTGTCTCGTATTGTTCCCTAACTTTTTCTCTTATGTCAAATTTTTCCTCCTAGCTTGACTGTATTACAGAACTAGCGCTATGGCTTGCAGTATTTTTTCTCACCCTTTCCCCTACCCATGCATCCATCTGAGCACAAGTGTACAAAACCACACTTTCCATCCACTCACTAATCAGTCCTGACTTTTGCTTCTTATCCCTGCCCACACCCCACAATAATCCTTCACCAAATTACAGGCATCCTGCTTCAAAGGACAAGAGTCACAAACAGGACTCCAATCTACAGCTCTGTACAACCACCACGTCAGCCACCTTCCATCCTCTTCCATTTATGAAAGAACTAGGTTCTGCACAACCAGTTTCTTCCCCAAGAGTTGGAAAACCCTTTTTGTTAAGGGCCAGACAGTGAATATATTCATCTTTGCAGGTCATAAATTCAGTCACAATTGGCTCAGCCTCCCGTTGCGGAATAAAGACAGCTAATAACAATAGGCATGGCTGTGTTCCCATGAAACTTTATTTACAAAAAAAAGAAGGCTGATTTAGCTTGCTGAGCCATAGTTTTCTGATCTCTGGCCCACCCTATGTTCAGTGTTTCCCAAACTTGTCTGTATAATGAAACTACCTGGAGGCATCACAAAATACTTATGGCTATGTCCTAGCCACAAGGGTTGTGATTTAATTAGCCTGTGGCATGGTCTGTGGAATTTAAAAAAGATTCCCCAAAGTTAAAAAATAAATACAAAGATCTCCAGGTGGTTCTTAAGTACAGATATATTTAAATACCACTGCTCTATGTTGCTTCCACAATTATCTTCTTAAATAAAACACATCTAGCCCTGACCCCATTGTGAATAAAGACTACTAGAGTTAAGTCCTCATTTAACGTCATCAATAGGTTCCTGAAAACTAGGACTTTAAACAAAACATCATATAGCAGGCCCTCCAATAAAGTCATTTCCTTCAAATCACTGGTTATAATGTTGATGAAAAAAACTGGTTTCATTTTACATAATTTAAGGTCCTAGTTTCCAAGAACCTATCAACAATGTTAGTGAGGACATATTAAAGAGATTTTCCCTTGACCATCAAATTAAATCTCATTGATAAATCCCTAACATACCTTTCCTGACTTCCCCAGGCAGTGCTTGTTCCTGGTACTGCCATAGTACTCCATTTATTTACCGACACACTCATTCATTCACGTATTTATTCCTTACTCATTCATCCCATAAATAGTTATGTGAGTACTCATCACATGCTAGGCACTATCTAGGTGCCCACTACACAGTGGTGAACAATACTCAGTTTCCTGCAATCCCAGTGCTTACATTCTAGCAACCACACACACCTCAATTAGAACTAACAGCACTGGAATTAGTGTAATTTTTTATGTAATACATTAGTTGTAATGATCAAAAGACTGGAAGCTCCTTGATCACACATTAGTCATCTCTGTATGTCCCTGGCAAAACTAGCCCACAGAAAGCTAACTGCATAAATGCAGCTACTTTATAGATTGTTTACTCAATGTATTTTTTTTTTTTTAGACAGAGTCTTGCTCTGTCACCCAGGCTGGAGTACAGTGGCATGATATTGGCTCTCTGTAGCCTCTGCCTCCCAAGTAGATGGGACTACAGGCATGTGCCACTATACCCAGCTAATTCTTGTATTTTCAGTAGAGAAAGGGTTTTGCCATGTTGGCCAAGCTGGTCTCAAGTGATCTATGTGCCCTGGCCTCCTAAAGTGCTGGGATTACAGGTGTGAGCCACCATATATTGTTTTAACATGTCTCTCAGCTCCATGAACTCTAGAATGTTCATTCAAGGTATTTCTTCTGGAAATATATGACATACAGCAACATGGTAGCCTGACTGTTGGGTGGGGAGTCTCCATGGGAAGTTATCCTAAGGGAGTACAGGGGATGGAAGCGTCTCTGTTCAGCCAGCTATGCCAATACAGAAGGGATTACAGGAGGTCTGGAGTTAAAAGCAAATTTCAGTGAAATAGAAAACCCAGGTAGAGTTAACAGATTCAGCTTCAAGTTGGCTAATTGAAAAAGGATTGGCTCAGAACTTTCAGGAAATTTATTCTATCCAAATTAAATTACAAACAGGAAATCTGCCCTGTTTTAAGATTTAGAAAGATTTGATGTTGAGTAGGCAGTGGTATGAATTTCAGCAAGAGACAGGGAATTAGGAAAGTCAATAATGTTTTCTGCTACAGATGTTGGAAGCACCTGTAATAGCAAAGAATAAGCTCCTTAGTTTGAATTTTCTGGCATTCATTTAGGAAGCCTCTGGAGCCTTGAGCTACAAAGAAAACATATTACCCTTTTCACAGTGCATGTATTTAGCTCCTGAAAATAATCTTCTTATCTCCTCTTTAGTGAATTATCACTTTCATTTTCCCCCACAAAAAAATTACACACTAATAGAGGTAATACTTTAAGAGTTTACAATTTCTTTTTTGTATTCTGATTTTAAAATTGAAAAGTAATCTCCTTACTCCTTGAGCTCAGCCAGTGAAGCTGAAATCCTAATGTCATGGCCCAGTAAGTACAGAGATGTAATTAAATCACTCCACTGAACTAATTCACCAAGAGGGCCACCACTGAAAGCTGTCTCTGCAATCTTAAATCCAGATTCCTTGGTCAGGAGTCCCAGGTGAACGAGGACCTGGAAAACAAAGAGGTATATACTGATTCACACTGAACCACATACAAAATGCACAGTAATACACCAAGAAGTGACCAACCAATCCCAAAGTCATGCTTACATCCTAGCAAATTCTCAGCGTGGGAAATGTTGTTTTTCTAGAAGGTACAAAGGAAATCATTTTTCATTGTGGTTTTGGAGAAGTAAAATCACTACAGCCCTTGGTATGGCTATGAGTGTACAGAATGGAAAGATAATCTCACCTTTTAAAAGTACAGTATATTTGTAAAATCGGGATTAAAGGAAATTAAGACAGGACAATATTTTTTAACACTATTGGTCTTTTATCTACAGTGAAAATACTTCTAACCTCTTACTACGGAAAATTTCAAACACATAGAATTGCAAACCTGACAATATAGTCAATACCAAGGTACTCATCATGTAACTTCAACAATTATTGATGCAGGACAAATCTTAATCTATACCCTCATTTTCTCCCAACCCCTCTACATTATCTCAAAGCAAATTCTAGACATCCTTTCATCTGTAAATATTCTAGTATGTATCTCTAAAGGGAACAAACCTTCACTTGAAAAATGTAACCTGAACATCACTATTATCCCTTAAAAAAGCTAGTAATTCCTTAACATCATCTGATATCCGGTTAACGTTTATACTTCTTCAACTGCCCTTTATTTTTTCTAAGTGCAGTTGTGTGATTCAAGAGTCAGAGGGCATACATAACAATTGCCTCATATGTCTCTTAGCCTCTTTTAACTGATACAGCCTCCCGTCAACTTATTTGGTGGTGGGGGTAGGGACTGCTATGATTTATTTATCAAAGAATCTGGGTTTTATTTTCAGTCATCTCCTACACTCCTGATTTTGCTTACAATCTCAAGGTATAAGATTCTTCTGTCCTTTGTATTATGGTAAGTAAGTAATACAGACATAATAATCAAATTGAATTTTTTTTTTTTTTTTTAAGCAATATCACTTCATAGGTGGTGCTATGGACTTCCATCAGTTTCAGTACAATGTACTGCAACAATGTATCTGTGTCTCTGTTTTGGGTGTTAGTGGGCCTTGATGGTCACTACCTAGATCCATTAATCCATTAGGGCCTGCAAAATGATGATATTTGATCATTCCTTCTTTATTTATTAGCTGGAATAATATCTCTATAAAGAAAAACTACCCCTCATCAACTATTTGGTCACCCTGAGGTAATCCTAAGGTTTGTCTAGAAGGAGCCTGGTAAATACTTGATTCTTTCTCTTCATTTACCAGTTTTTCAGAATAATAAACTTGTTCTTTAGTATACTATAATGATGATCCATGAAGTTTTTTAATTTAAAAAAATCATTGTAACATTAAAGTATATTTGATATGCTTCAAAAAATTGTGGTTATTCCTCTCGCTGACTATCCAATTGTCCCACCTGGGTCTGCAGGAGGCTATCCAAGCTGGCTCCTAAATTTTTGACATGACCCTAGTCTTCTTAGCTTCTCTGCACATGGGTAGACAGATGCACCTGACAAGATTGTTCTAGGCTCAACAGGTACAACTTCTGTCTTGCACCTTAATAAGCCATTTTTCCAAGAACCTCTTATACCACCTAGGAGAAACAGCATTTAGGGACTAATGTGTGGGGCTTAAGGGACTCGATTTTATTACTATTTATAGGTCTTATAGTGGCCCTAGCTAGGAAATTTGTTTTTCCTCAAAGGTAAAACAAATCATGAGTTCAGACTGGTGCTTCCAATTCACACTCAGGGTTATAGTGTTTTTACATAACATCACCAATCCTACCACCCATCAATTCCTCTCTTCCACACTGCAAATCCCACTTCTCAATGACACTAACATAATTACTCATCACCTTTATTCCAGTGTTCACAATGGATTCAGAATGAGACTATCAGTGCTACCACATATTACATGATTCATAAAAATAGTTTTAAGACATTTTTACTTTTTTTTATGCTTTATGACATCCCATGAGTAGTGTATTTACTATGTTCTAAAATCACTAAGAATAGTCTTTTTCTGTGTGCTTCCATCAAAACTGGATGGATATATATTCAGTTCATTTGCTTTATATTTTTTCTAATTTTTAGTTTTTGGCAGTAAAATTTCATTTAAGACTTACATAAAATGACTCCAGTGTCAAGTCTACAAAGTCAGATATATTGAGAAGTCTAGTTTCTACGGTAGTTTCTGTTTTCTCCATACTAATCCCACCTCCCCTTATTTGACCATTTTTTTCTTATTGTAGTAATATACACCTAACATAAAATTTACCATTTTAACGTGTATGGTTCAGTAGCATGAAGCACATTCATATTATTGCGCAACTATCATCACCATCTCCTTTAATTTTAGCTTATCAAAATAAGAAAAATACATTTTCAAACTAAGAGCAAGAAACAAATGTATGTATCTGTATATATCTTTATGTATACATAGATACAAATTCCCTCTCTCTCTTAAAAATAATGCACACTATTCTCTATTTTTCCTCATCTAACAATATATCCTTGAGGTTATTCCACAGTAATACACAGAAAAATTCTTTATTTCTTTTTACAGCCCAACTTCAGCATCTGAACACATGCTCTTCCATACAAGACCATCTGGTGACAGAATGTTTGGTTCTGCTGTCTCATAAATTCAAGAGATCTAGGCAAAACTGGCCTATCAAACTGTGATTTGGGGTCATGCAAATATATCTGTACTTTCTTTTCCAAAGATATCAAATTAGTTGGATTAGGAATACCAAACTCATTTTTATGTTTTTTAGATGTGGGAGCAAATTGCTCACTTTGCTCCATTCTGAAATCAGAACAGTTAATCTAAAGCCAGACCATACAGCTAACAGGACATAAAATCTTCTAAGCCCAGGGGTACTGGAGAAGTTTTCCAAGCATCTCCTCCTAAGCTAGAAAGAAACTGGCTGAAATTTATTCAAATTTCTCTCTCTCTGTCCTAGGAGCAGAAGCAGAATCACCAATCAGAAGAGTAGCAATGCAACTCACTGGCTGTCCAAAAGCCAGGGATGAAAAACAGCAAAAATATAAAATTGTCATGATGATATAACAGGAAGCTCTCAAGGTTGGACTCAGGTAAAGAAATGGGAGAAAGTTTCCTGATACTCTGACAAAGACAGGGTCAAAGGACAAGTCTTACAGGCAGATATTCTGCTTGGCTTCACCCAAGAAACTTGTGCCAGACCCTGCTAAGATAGACTATTGTAAGTGGGGAAAGGAAAACCCAAAAACAGCTGTACAAGAGACTGAGCAAATTCCCTGAGGGAATATCATTTGAGATATGACATTTCTCTTAGTCTTGTTTCCAAGCAAAATCAAATTTTAAAAGAAAACTGGAATCTAACTGCACTGAATTAATAAGAAACTCACTTTCTTCCGCTTTCTCTTTTCAAGATTCTGCTTTTCTGCCAGGGACTTGATTGCTTGGATCCATGCGTCAGCCATTCGCCGGATCCGTAGTCTCATCCACCGGAATTCTTCGTGCTTTTTCATCATACTGTAGAGAATATTAAAATCCGTACGGATTTCCGCCTAGCAACAGACATTTAATAAAACGAATAGAAGATAAAAAGTCAGAAAGCATAATGATTCTCATGATGTGACATTTGAAAACTTAAAAGGGTTAGTCAATTAAAGGAGCAGAAGCAGAGCTTAAAAAGTAAGTCTTGTCTGCTGCAGCTTTGACTTTAAGGTCTCAGGATTGCAAATTGAAGCAAAGGCTGCTGACTGCTGATCTGCTGGAAGGGACATCATTAAAAAAAATTAGAAATTGAGAAAAGTAGCACAGGCATTACAAAGCCCTGAGCTATGTTAAAATGCAGTTTTTATAATGAGTGTGCTTGATGTACCTTGAAATTCTCAGCACTCAAATTTACTGTGCCACTTGGATCTACCATAGGACAGCAGACTTCTAAGAAAACTGAAGTCAATTCTTAGCTGGCTGTTTGACAACGTGGAAGTTACCAAAAAGCCTCTTTCTGTCCACAGAGTTAAACAGGAAAATAAATGCTCATCTTCTGGTTTTGTCCCAGTCCAAACAAAAATTCATTATTTTCTAAGGAATTTAAGAGCCAAGAATATTATTTTCTGCCACAACTAAATACAATTTAAAGTTCAGACTAGAGTAACTTAAAAGCCAGGAAGAATATTTTTCCTAATGTTGTGGATAATATAGCTAGATACAACCAGTGATTAAAATAATAGAGAAACCTAATAATAACCAGTATTTATTTCACAGAACATCTCAAACATGCTGAATCCACCTTTTCAACTATCACCATAACTCATTCTAAACACCCATCTCTTTCCTTTTCCCCCCGCTTTGAGATAGGGTCTCGCACTCCCACCCAGACTGGAATGCAGTGGCATGATCACAGCTCACTGGAGCCTTGAACTCGGGCTCAAGCAATCCTCTTGCCATCACAGCCTTCCAAGTAGCTGGAACTATAGGCACACGCCACCATGCTCAGCCAGTTTTTAAATTTTTGGTAGTGATGGGGTCTTGATATATTGGCCAGGCTGGTATCAAATTGCTGGCCTCAAGCAATCCTCCCGCCTCAGCCTCCTAAAGTGCTGGAATTACAGGCATGAGTCACCACACCCAGCTTCATTTCCCTTCTTTACTAAATAATATCATAAGACTCCTGTGGTTTATAGCAGGGATCCCTAATCTATAGCTCTTGAGCTAAATCCTGCTTGTTTTTGTGCATAAAATTTTACTGGAACTCCACCATGCCCCTTCATTTACATATCATCTACGGCTGTTCCCTGTGCTACAATGGCAGAATTGAGTAGTTGTGATGAGACCATACGACTTGCAAAGATGAAACTAATAACTATTCTGGGTATTTTGCAGAAGTTTGCTGTTCTCTGCTCTAAAGAGTAAAGACTTACGCTTTTAATGGGGCACACAAATACTTTCACAGTTCCCTTCCTACCTTCCCAATTTCATTTTCAGCCTAGCTTATCCAATCCCCTATAGCTTTGGCCCACGGAACCATGCATGCTCTACTCCCCAAAACTGCCATGCTCTCATTTTCCCATATGAGAGGTACCCTTTTCTCCTTGACCTTATATAAACTTGCTCATCATTTCAAATTCAGCTCCAATGTTATCCTCACTATGCAATCCACCCTGCACATTGCAGACAAAAATGACCTTTTCCTCATTAATTCCCACAGGCCTATATTACAGTATTTGTGACAGAGATGGTCGTTATTTACCATCACCCTCATTAGATCACTAAGGGCCTCCACATTTGGTACCAGGTCTTACTCATATCAGTAGCCCATCACTTAGAAACCCTCAGAGAATTGCTCAATAAATAAACATGCTAATGCTTGACTGATTTGGTCACCTAGACGTCCATAGAGATGAATGACAGAAGTTTTTCAGCGTAACACTATTTCAGATTATGGTTGGCATTTCTAAAAGATTCCACATGTATCACTTGGCATCTGACTTAAATATACAAGTCTAGAAAGAGTTTTCCAAAATCACTTACCAATGAATTATGATCAGCTTCTTCGTAGGGATTTTTTGCTCTCCAAGGTAAATGAGGACACCAATTTTCAACCTAAAAAACATCAGTGACAATAAGTATGCCACTTCACCTATAATGAATTAATATACACACAAAGCACTGAGAACAGTTCCTGGCACACAATGAGCACTATATTAATATGTGCTATTTTTATTATTAGCCAAACTCCCATGCTTTTTAAGCTAGTATTCCAGATACAAGTGCCCTCTCAGATGAAACAATCAGCAGCAAGGTCAGAAGAAACAGATTATACTTTACATCTGTACTGCAAAGCACTTTACAGCAATTAATTCCTTAGTCATTTAATTTTCACATCTCTGTACCAGAAGGAGAGGGAGTCTAATGGCAGAAAGCTAAAGACTGAAACACTGCCACTGGGGAATGAGAATGTTAGGTGTCTCTGTGACTATTTATCAAATAGACAGGAATGATCCTTATCTGCTGTGGCATATCTGGAAAGGAAACTGAATGGCATTGGAGCCACAGAACTCAATCCTTTATCCAAGTCAGAAATGCCACTGATAGTTTAGGGCTAATTGGTCAAGGTTTCCCTCATTTTCTGCTGTTCAATTCACACTATCTCAAAAAGCAAGGTGGTAAAACCTATTTGAGAAAGAGATAAAAGGAGGAGAAAAAAAAAAACCTTGATGATCTTGTGAGAGCCGTTCTGGAAGATGGATTGTTCTGTCAATGCATAAGGTTTAGAGAATTGAGGGGAGGAAGAAAGAGAAAGAAAAAAAGAACTTGACTATAGAAATTATTTCAGCAAAAGTTATCAAAGACTATTAGGCAACTTAATTTCTGCCAAAAAAAATGAGAAGAATTCATTAAAGTTATATTGATGTCTGTTCTCTGTAAAAACTAGCCACAAAATTTGAAGACAGCATTATTTTTTGGAGAGCAAAAAATCCTTTACTAATACATAATGAGATTATGAAATATGGCTAATAAACAGGCATTGAACATAATTTTTCTATGGCTAGTTAGTCCTATAAAAATTAATGAGCAGGAGAGTGAGGGAATGCCCTTAAAGGGGTCACTAAGATGGCAGAGACATGTGTGGGACCACAGCCTCATGGGTCAGCACAAGATAGTTTGCTCTCTGAGTCTGGGTAAGTTATCAAAGAAACATGTCAGTTTCACTAATCTGGAAGTTACTCATAATGCAAGGTGATTTTTACTATAACCAAAGTAATTGGCCTGATTTGCATAGAGCCATCTGCCACTGCAGATGATCCCAAAGATATAAGCAGAGGGGAGCAAAGCTTGGGGGGAAGGCGGAATCTCTAAATAGGAAAAGTGAAATACTCTCTTTTCTTCTTATGGAATAAAATTAGACCTTGCCATACTTATGAATGATTCAGAGACTCAAAAGGATTCCCCACAAAGAAAGTTGAAATGGTTTTTACTCATAAAAAAGAAAATACCAACTTGCCGGAGGCCTATGGTCTAATTACTGGGATCTGACAACAACATGACCATGAAAGGCAATATCTGCAGCTCCACAAATGAGAAAAATGAGGAAAAACAGCAGAGAAAAAGCCTGCAAGTGGGTGAAGCCTCAGCTGGTCTCAGCAGCATTATGTACATCTGTACTTTGTATTCTTAGGCCAGACTGAATTATTTAGCTCCAATTAGATTTGTGCAAATGGACTCAATAAAGCATATTTATAACATGAAGGCTTCAAATGGATTACAGACTTGATTGTGAGATCTTTAACCTCACCACCCCATCCCACCCCTCCTCCCCTCCGAAAATAAGGATGAGCAAGGAAGGTACAGATTTACAATAAACTTCACACTAAATAAATAACCAATTTTACCAGCCACCCACCAGCATGAAAAGTTTTCCCATGAATAGCATGATAGGGAAAGTTGACACAAGACTAAAGAAAATCAACTAAGAGGAGAGGCATGAGCGAGGCCAGATATTGATAAAGTTCCCTCCTCACTCTGCCACTGCAAGAAGAATCTTTCAAGGTTGACTGTGACAAAAATACAGTCCCAGGTGATTTTTAAAAATATGACTTCCCTACAGAATCTTCAAGACTGCAATGCCTCCTTGAAATTGATCATTTATCTTAGTTCTTCTTATTCTAAATCACTGGCTACTACTTCCTAAGCCTCTAAGAGCACTCCCGAAAATATAAAACACAGTCAGTCCAATTTAGCTTTTAGCAAGAAATTTCACCATTACACTCACACTCGTAATGGTGGGAAAGTCAATTATGAACATCTTAGCACAGAGTGGGAAGATGGGTTTTTAAGGTTGTTTTTGTATACTGTGATAGGATAACTGGTTAACAAAGTAATTAAATTATACGTAAACCAATTATCCCATGGGGAGAAGGGAAAAACAAAACAAAGCATTTCTTTCTTTGCAAAACCTCGGAGGATTACCAGGATTGGAAGAAAGCCAGCATTGGCAGTAACTCCAAGTACTGAAGCAAACAGCTCTCAAATGAGCAACATTTTCCTAAATAAGAACACCATTAATAACACTCCGGGAAAATCTTGCTGAAGGCTAGTAACAACCTCCTAATCCCTAACTTTGTTTTCTTTTGATCTGTCCAGGGTCCTTTAACAAGCTTAACCCACCGGTACAGGACACTACCAATAAAGCTGGATGCCAAGATGAGCCCTACCATCTTCTTGACCTGAAAATGGCTCTATTTCAAGTCATTCTCAATAGCTCTTCTACTCTTGACTCTCAGAACCCTAGTGTCCTACAGCTGCCTATGGCTACCTTCGTTCACACTTTCTCAACTGTGGCTCCTGGTACTCTCTTCCTGGGATATAATTTTATATTTGCCTTCGGTGCGCAGACATACTGGGTGCCCCACCTCCCCCATCTCTGCCCAGCTTTTATGGCCTGGGAAAGACCTGCCTGGAACCCTATACCAGGGAAGGGACTGGACAGTCTTAAAAGTAGCCTACAACTCACCACTGTAAGTCTAAGAAATTAAAACTGTCTGAGCTGATGGCAACACACAGACAACAATCAATTGAGGAGAAGCATTCCTCCAGTAACCTTAAATTGGAAAGAAAAACTCTTTAGCTCACTAGCCTCAGGCCACAAAATGAACAGGCAACAAAAACAAAGACCAGTCACACTAAAACTTTAGAACATCAATGGCCATTCCATGGAAAGGACCCTTTAAATCACTTTTCTTGAATGAGGAGATTAACAATTTGTTTTTTAACATTCCTCCTCGCAGTGATTTAACCTTCTTTGAACCAAAAGGGTTTTGCAACTTAAACATGAGCACTGTGAATCAAAACATTCTCTGAGTCCCAAGAAGTCTAATCCGGTCAGACTTATTTCCAAGGTCTGCAGGATGGACAATTCATTATATTTAAGGGAAAAAGCTTGCTGGCAGAAACATACACAGCTCAAGTTGGAGTTTAAAGAGGAAAAGAAAAAGTAATAAAGTTACTGTGAAAACTAATAGGAGATTCAATGTATATATGCATATTGTTAGATATAATATGGCAAAACTCTTAGTAATGTTCTGTTCTTTTGAAAGAATAATGATTAGTCTCTGTTATGGCTTTTTCTTTCACGATTAATGTGAAGTGATTAATGTGAAGTGTTCTGTTCTAATGGATCACTGACACATAGGATTTCATGCTGTATTTTTCAGATTATTTAGGTGCAATCCAAACTAAATGAGAAAAATGCATACGAAAAGTCTGAGATCATCTCTGGATGACGGTGTTCTGGGTGCTCTCCATTTTCTTTTTGCTAATCTAAATATTATACATTTTTACAACAAACATTAAGATAATTTTTAAAGGAGTTACATAAGCATACCATCATTTATGAAGGTTTACATCAGGCTTCATCACACACACACACACACACACACACACACACACACAGACACACACTCACTCTCTCTCTCTCTCTCTCTCTCTCTCTCCACAATTAATTCCCCCATACGGCCTTATAACATAGGTACTATCAACACGTCACATGGGATGAAGTCAAGGCTTAATGTGAATTTGCCACTATAACTTCTCTAGTGAGTGGCAGGGCTGAGTGACAACCAAAATTTGTTGCTCCCTGACCAGCATACATTAGAGTTATGTTTAGGCCACACTTAGTGAGGAATAAGAGAGCTATTTCAGTGGGGAAAGATGACTGAATCTGGGATCAGTCAAAATGGACTCTATGCTCAACTCTGCAAATAACTGGTCATGTAATCTTAAACCATTCGTCTTTCAAGACTTCTCATCTACTTCAGAGTTGGAGTAGTTGGTTCAGGTAACCCTCTTAATTTTATTATCCTATAAGATCTGATACAATTTATGTCATCCTGTTAGAATAGCTGGTCGTGTATCAAATGAATACAGTTGACTGTATATCTATTCATCTGACACACTGATTATGCATATATATATATATATATATATATATATATATATATATATATATACACACACACAGATACATAAACATATACACATTTGTTATACTGATGACATCAAATGAAGTTACTCATTAAGGGATATGCCAAAAAAGGTAATCCCTGCACTTCTCTCTACCACATGCCAACTCCTGACTACTCTACTTTCTAAAGTTTTAATGAGGAAATGCAGATAGTAAAGGACGTCTACTCATAAAGTGGTAAGTGGTTCAGCTTTCTAGACTGGTCCTGTGCACCAACACCTTAGCTGATTAATATTTTGGTCCAACTCTTCATCTGAAGAGTTGTGTAGGAGGAGCAGGTTGGGAGAGACAAAGAATAAAAGTTGCAATGTACTAGGAGCCAAACATGAGAATAAGTTCTTTACACACATTGCCATCTCATTTGGTCTTTTCAAATAACCTCTTGAGAAAGGCTAATTATTATGCCAGAAGAAGACACTGAAGCACAGACTAGAAAGAGTTAAAGGCAGAAACGCTACCTGTCTTGCCCCAGAGCTGCTACCCTCAATCACTACTTAAAGCATACTGGCCAAACTTTTGGTTCCCATAGTCCCGTAAACACAGTCCAGTCTACAATATTGGAGTATTATAATTGCCTACGTCTTCTATATGAAGTCCTTTAAAGTGACTTATTATGCTCCTACTGCGTGGCAGTACTGTATGATTAATGGAATGTAATAACAATTCCACTTCCAACTCTTGCTCCTACCATTTGTTCCATGTAGCAAGAGCAAATGAAAAGCCAAAATTGGATCAGATTCTACACATACTCAAATGCTACAATGGCTTCTCCTTGCTCTCAGAATAAAACGCAGAATTTATACCAAGATCTTACAAATCTGATTTCAACTCTTACACTGTCTGCCTCATCCACCCTGCCCTACATAAGCCAACCTCCTTGCAAGTCCCAAGAACGTGCACACTTATTTCTATCTCAATGGAGTTGCCAGATTTAGGAAAAAGAAAAAGGATACCCAATTAAATTTTCACCGTAGACAATTTTTGATTCTAGTGTAAGTATGTCCCACACAGCGTGTGTCACATAAACTTGAAAAAACTCATTGTTTATCTGAAATTCAAATTCCATTGGCTGTAATGTATTTTATCTGATAACCCTATAGTTCAGGGCATTTGCTCTTCTTTCTACCCAAAACCGTCTTCCTTCTAGAGTGTTCCATGCCTCACTCCCTTACTTCCTTCCACACTGTATTCAAACTTCTCCTTAGAGAAGCCTCCCCTGACCCACTGACCTGGCCACTCTGCATCCTTCCTAGTTGATTTTTCCTCAGAGTATTCATCCCTGGTGCCAATTCTTTTATGTACTGGTTTTACTGTTTGCTTCCCCATATGCACGTAAGCTCCTTGAGGACAGAAACCTCATCTGTCCCGGTTTGTTGCTCTATCCCCAGCCCTGAGAACAGTATCTGGCACACAAGCAATGTTCAATTAGTATTTGCTGAGTAGTGAATGAATAATCAACAAGCATGACTTGGGCACTAAAGAGACTCATGATAATGAGTGTTTTTTCCACTTAGGCAGCACTTTACTGTTTTCTTTTTATTGGAACCTTTCAGCAATACACTGGGGGAGGCAAGGCAGGCTTTATTTTGACCTCAAAGACGAGAAACCAGACTGAAAACTCAAGGGAAAGCTCAAAGCCACACAGGGAAGCGGTGGGATCCAGACAGGGAATCACGTCTTATGTGTTTCCTGTAACACTGTACTGCTGCCCCCTACCAAGACAGGCAGCAATATTATTAACACTAAGTACAGAACTGGCTACCTGCAAGAGACAGAGTCCAGGGCCAGAGTGATCCGTGAGAGTTCTTCTCTGCATATCCAGGGTGAGGAGGTGTGCAGAATTTAAAGAGATGCTGCAGTAAGTGTTCAAAGTGCCACAAAACCAGTGGGGTTCTAACAAGAGGATGAGACATTTTCAATAATCCGTCCCAAATCGCTCCAAGAGGAGAAAAGCTGATTTTCCCTTACATATGCAGCAAATAAATTCCTCTGTAGCCAACCAAAGAGATAATGCATAGAGATACTTTCTACAGCAACTCTCACTAGGCACACCTCCCACTGCATGCTGGCAAAACTGATCCCAACTGGTCTGTATCCACATGAGGACACTTTGACAATTAAAGTCATTCAATTTAAAGGGGCAGTCGCATTGTAGAGAGCTCCTTTATTTGTGTTTAATGTGCAACTATGCTAAGTGACAACAAGAATAAAAATGGGCAAGAAAGCTGTGCCTTCTAATACAATTTGCTCATTCCATTCTACCAGTCTAATCCGATCCCTTGTGTGCTCTCATAATATTAGAAAGCACTACAGTAGTCGCCTCTTATCCATGGTTTTACCTTCTGATAGTTCAGTTACCCACAGTCAACTACAGTCTGAAAATATTAAATGAAAAATTCTAGAAATAAACAATTCAAAAGTTTTAAATTGCACACTGCTCTTAATAGCATGATGAAACCTCACAATTCCTGCTCCATCATGCCCAGGGCTGGAATAGCTCCTTTGTCCAGGGGATCCATGCTACAGACACGACCCACTCATAGTAGTCACTTAGTAGCCTTTACGTTATCAGATCAACTGTCTCAGTATCTCAGTGCCTGTATTCAATAAACCCTTATTTCGCTTAACAGCAGCCCCAAAGCTCAAGAGTAATGATGCTGGCAATTCACATATGCCAAAGAGAAGTCATAACATTGTGACGAAGGAAAAAGTATAGTACATAGGGGGTTCAGTACTATGCTCAGTTTTGGGTACCACTGGGTCTTAAAATTAACATACTACTGCATAGTAAACACGTTAATGAGTGCTCAAAATGCCCCTGCTTCAAGTTTCAGCCTGAATATCCAAGCAGATTTTAATGTCACAAAGTTTACAATGACATTTTTTTAAGATGAGAAGGGTTAGAGCTAGAAGTTACCCAATCAGAACAAAAAACTATTGCCAATTTTTAAAAATGCTTCAGCTAGAATCATTCATTCAATACACACACATGCCGGGCACCATTATACGTAAGAACAAAACAGACAAAACTCTCTGTGGAGATGACTTTCCTTGTACTTGTTTATATGTTAATGGTTACTCCAGGGTCACTGAACTTTTCTTCTCTCTGCCTGCTAAGCATCTATCAGATATCTGCACTTTTGACTCCCTCACCTCCTTCAAATCGGGTCAAACATCATTTTCTCACCTTCTTGGTAGAGTCTATCCTGATTACTCTATCCAAAACTGACACCATCACTTCTCCTAAGTACTTCTTACTCTCTCTTTGGTATTTCTCCATGGGCATGTATTACAATCTAGGGGATGATACATCTTACTTTTTTGATGTTGCTAGCTATCTCTCCTTACATAACACAACCATAATGAGGAGTGTTTATTCATTGTTAAATCTCCAGCAGCCAGAAAAAATCAATAGCAATTAATGCTCCTGGCACTCAGATTGTGGTCCCTAGGCATTATTTCTAAGAGAAACTGGGTGGTATGCAGGCCAGGGGAGGAAGTTGGTTCTTAGGCTGGTTCTAAGCCTAGGGCAGGAATTGTATGAGATGAATCTAGAAGATCTGGGCCTACCATAGAACAGGAAAACTGTTAAAACCTACCACAGTCATGTCAAAAGGTCTGAGAAAGCAGTATGAACAGGTCCCCACCGGCCAAAGCGGGACAACTTGACAATCAGTAAGAAAATAACTGCAATGGATTGTTCAAATGTTTTAATCCATTACTTCATAATGATAATAAAAAACAAAAAGAAAGTAAGCAAAAAGGCAAAAAGCTGTAAGATGCTAGGAAATAAACTGGGAAATAAATGGCTTCTTACATGAACTTCCTCTTAGGGTGATCACATACCTGATGAAGAGTCACATCTCTGTACAGAAGTATTCCTGACATATTAAGAAGGAACCTTTAATGAATTAACGAACCTGGGCACTGACCAATGACTGCTAACATTAGAAGAAAAAAAAAAGAGAGAAATTAGGGTTTATGTGCCTCCCAACTGAAGTATACTGTACTATGATCCATGAAATAACTTGCACAAACAATAGTAGGTCTTACTCTGATCAAACCTCAGGTCTAGCTATCACTTTACTAGAAATACAAGGGGTCAGAGAGCCAGGTTATGCAACAACATGGGCTGTAATCAAAATTCACAGTAAGATAAACTCTAAGGCAATGAAGCAGTTTCTGTAACAAAAAAATAGAAGAAGGAAAAATAAGAGATGGAAGAGAACCAAAAATTGAGACAGATTTAGGAAACATCAGCAATTGCAATTTAGGGTCCTTACTGGAAACCCAGTTCAAGCAAATAAACTTTTATTTATACAATGGCCTGAAAATATGAATACTAATCTGATATGAAGGAATTTTGTTAATTTTCAGGTGTGAAATAGTATTAACAGCTATAATGAGAACAGTTGTACAGTGTGTTTTAAAACAGTCTCTTTTAGAGATACACAGTGAAACATAGATGGTATGGTTCTAAAATCATGAAGCAGAGGCGGGTATAAATAAAGTGAGATTGGCATCAGCTGACAAGTGTTGAATATGGGTCGTGGGGACACAGGAGCTTCTTACACTCTTTTGTAGTACATGCTTGAAATTTTGCATATTAAAAAAGTTTTAAAACGTAATTTTAAGAAGACTTTTAGGGGAATACAAGAGAAATTACAGGAGACAATGTTTAAATGTGTATAAAAAACAAATTGGAGATGACAGCATTGAAGCCCCATCTTGCCACATGTATTCCAAGAAGTGTCAAAGAAGTGTTGGTTTGGGTTTTGCAAGTCTTGTCCTTTGCCTCTCTGATTTTTGTAGAGTAGAAGCTAGAACAAGAAGTCTACATGTAAATGTTGGGGTACATAACATTCATAAACAGGAAGTATTACTAAGAACTTTAGTGGGTGAGGGGTAAAAAGAGAAACTGAGAGATGAGTTATGCTGACTAAAAAATACTGTTCTGTAACCTCAGGATTTTTTTTTTTTTAATATTATTTTATTAAGGATGTCTTAGAACTCAGGTAGTAAGTGCAACAAATATACATAGATGAAAAAGATACCAATAAAGGCTGAACAGAGAAAGTGAAAAGAACATGGTCATAAATCTCTGCCACCTCCTTTACTGCCCAGAAATATTACCTTGAGGAAAGGGAATTTCCCATTTCAAATGGCTGAACATTTCAAGGGTGTGCATTGGTATTCTCGGGCAACAATCTGGTGATATTTTTGAAGCACTCCCTGACCCACCCCAAAATGTTAGTTGTTTTTTCATTCAGTTTTTCTCCTGCAACCTAAACGGTCCATTCTTTATCGCTGTCCACTTTGACAAATTAGTCTGTGCAACACCATTTCCAAGCTATCTTTAGCAGCCAACACAGCTCATAAATCCAAATCATTGTGCTGGTTATTAGGATTTCATTTCATGCTCGCATTCACAAACATTTAAGCTTTCAACCTTTCCTGTTGGGCATTAATCTTAGCATTAATCAAGGGATTAAGTACACTGAATTTAAACTCAAGTTAATAGCATGCTCAGCCAATATTAGTTTTACACACTGTCAAGGGAGAACAGAAAGAAGCAAAGACCTTTATGTCTGTTTATGAAATATAAGAGATAGAGAAGTAAGGCATGAAACTACTTCTTTTGCTCCTTTATGAAGGAGTCATAGACACACTCTCACGCATCCAGTCCAAACTGGCATTTGAAGCAATAGCTTGTACACATCCTAAGATCCAGCAATCAATCACTGGGCAATTTGATTATTTCACAGCAACCCTACTTGCAATGGCAACAGAAGTGCTTACAAGAAAAGCGCAAACAAATTAGGAGGTCTGGAAAGGTATGACGGACGCTTCCTAGGTTCTGTAACAACTGTTTAAAAAGAAAAAAATGTGTCAGTGTCAAATATATCAGTATCATCTATCACCATAATATCAATAGAGGTGAAGAAATTCATTCTAAATTTTGTAAAAGCTGATAGCAGTAAAAGGCTCTGCAGACGGTTAAGTTAATATACCTGAAACAATGACATTCAGAGTAATTACTTTATAGGGCCTTGACTCTATAACGGGAGTAGTTAACATGGCTCACAAAAACAGATACAGAAAATGAACTGCCTGATGTTCTGGAAAAACAAGGCTGCCTAATGAATCGTTTGCTCATTCCTACCACTTGGAATGGCTGACACCTGGTTTTCATGAGTTATGGCCACAGGAGAGTTTGTGTTTTTTTGGAGGTGTAGGGTATCAAAATTATGGAGTATTAGAAAACTGGCAATGATGGAATATCAGAAAACTAGCAATGGAGATCAACTTCTTGAAGTTAGCTAAATTAGAGCCATTTTTCATCACAAGTGACTTTAACCATACAACTGAATGCAAAGTAAATGGCTACAAGTCAGCTACCTAAGTTCAGTTTTCCTTCATCATGAAGAAGACAGCAGGAATGAAAAGCACAGGACTTTGGGGCTAAGCAACTTGACCTCTTTGAGCTATCTGTGACTTGGTTCTCCATTGTTCTTTAGAGTCGGTGAGAGGTTTAAACGAGATCTTGTCTAGTTAACCCACAGTATCTGCTGGGGACTGGTTTCAAGAGGCTCAAGTCACTTAAATAAAATGGTGTTGGTCTGTCTTTGAGGTGTCTGGTACAGTGGAGGATTAATAATATTTCATTATTCTCTTGTTTGCCCCCCAAAGTCCCACCCCTTAAAGAAGGGTAACCACTCAGCTTCTTTTTTTTTTTTTTTTTTTGAGATGGAGTTTCGCTGTTGCTGCCCAGACTGGAGTGCAATGGCACGATCTCAGCTCACCACAACCTCTGCCTCCTGGGTTCAAGCAATTCTCCGGCCTCAGCCTCCCGAGTAGCTGGGACTACAGGCACGCACCATCATGCCCAGCTAATTTTTGTATTTTTAGTAGAGACGAGGTTTCACCTTGTTGACCAGGATGGTCTCGATCTCTTGACCTCGCGATCCACCTGCCTCGGCCTCCCAAAGTGCTGGGATTACAGGCTTGAGCCACCGCGCCCGGCCTAACCACTCAGCTTTTATCTCTACCACTTCTAGTACAGTGTCAGACATAACAAACAGCTGTGGATATATATATATATATATATATATATATATATATTTTTTTTTTTTTTTTTTTTTTAAGGCGCGGGCATGTTCTGTAGCCAGGCTGGAGTGCAGTGGCGCAATCTCGGCTCACTGCAACCTCCGCCTCCTGGGTTCAAGCGATTCTTCTGCCTCAACCTCCCGAGTAGCTGGGACTACAGGCGTGTGCTACCACACCCAGCTAATTTTTGTATTTTTAGTAGAGACAGGGTTTCATCATGGCGAGAATGGTCTCGATCTCTTGACCTCATGATCCGCCCGCCTCGGCCTCCCAAAGTGCTGGGATTACAGGCGTGAGCCACCGCGCCTGGCCAGCTGTGGAGATATTTTAAGGAAAAATATTGATGGCTTTGCTTCCTGTGATGTAACCAAAAAAGATCCACAGAGTACAAGTTGGTGAGAGTGAAAGTACTAACAAAAGTTTCTAATCTCATAATTCAGTGGAAGCTTGTGCACTGAGACAACCATAAGAAAGAAAAATGAACGAAGAGTACCATCTCCTAAGATGGGTCTGAATCTAAATGCTCCAATTCAACTAGTGACTGACTACACAAGAGACATTTTACTTCATGTCCTTTTGGCATCTGTCAAAGCTCTGATGTTAAACATAGATCAAAACAATAACTGGCTCTTTCAATAAGTATTAAGAATAGAACAAAAGTCACTGGTGCATGTGTTAATCAAGTTAACAAGTCAAATGAAGATGTCTCTCAATCATCTCCCCAGTTGGAAGAGATACCTAGCAGATGATACAGGAAATAAAAACGGAGGTTTCAGAGTTTATTTAAATAACACAATAAGGAAAGTTTCAAGACAGCAAGAGAGAATAAAACCACAACAGCGCCTACAAAGCCACAGACAGTGTCCAGGATTTAAAAAATACTAAAAAGGAATTAATTGGTTTTACAAAACACCTCTGTTAATCTCACATTAACAATGGTAGAATGCACTGGCGCCATACATGTAGCTAATTCTAGTGCAAACACAAGTATCATATCCAGAAAAGACAAGTCAAGGGAAAATACTCTCACCACAAATAAATGTATGTGAAGTAATGCACCTGTCAATTAGCTTGATTTAGCCATTCCACAATGCAGACCCATATCAAAACATCATGTACACCATGAATACATACAAACGTTGTCAATTTAAGAACAGGCATTAAGGGAAACAACTGAATTTCTGTATTACCAGAAGCCAAAGGATCTAAAGTTATATTACATCAGTGAATGAGAACCAGAAATGGATTCTAATTCTAAAATGGAACAATGTTTCCACATATAATGTCCAAGACTATGTGACACCCCATAACTATTATAATTTCAAATAATGGCAACATTTAAAGCCATAGAAGTGTCCCTTATGCGTATTGAGTGTCTTATCTGCCAGGTTCTACTCTAAGTACATTCCTATTACTTTATAAAGGAAACATCTTAGGCACAAAAGGTTAAGTTACCTTTCTGCAATCACAGAGCTGAGAAAGCAGCAGAAACAGGAGCTGACGTCAGGTCTAAGACTCTAAGGTAGAATTCCTATTGAAGGGACCATACTGATGAAATTCTCCTTTAACTCTCCCAGGGTGCTTATTACAATGCTATATGCTAACACAGAAAAGCCCAGAGGCTCAGGGTTATATTCAGATTAAAACTTTAAAAAGGGGTTCCTAGTTATCTCCACTCCTTCTCCTGGCTCAGTTATCTGCATCCTTTCTTCCTCTTGCTTTTAAGATGATAAACACATAACACGGCGTCAAGAAAATGTGTTTTCATTAATTGCTGAGAATAAATGGATGTTCAATAATTGCTCACTGAACAGAATTCGGCTGAGCAACAACAACAAACACCCAATCATCTGCATAAAAAGAGAGTGGAATGGGCTAATGAAGTGTATTTCACACCTCAGGAGAGAAAACATAGTTACTGGTTTCAAAATGAAATAGCCTCAGAGCAAGTGCATGTGATCTACCATGTCTCTTCATTCTGTATTCCTCTCTACTTCCCTTCTTCAGAACCTCACCATAACCTTCATTGGGAGCGGGGGTGGAGTGTGATCAAAGGGAGGGAAAGAAGTCACAAATAACTGCAGTCTCTTCCATCTGGATCACTTTCCACACCTTCCCAGGAGATGGAGGTGTGGGAATGTAAAATCTTCTATCTCAAGCACACCCCAACATGCAAAGGCTTAGGAAGGCATGAAATTAGCCCAGCTTATCAATCATGGAGCCCAGTTGGAGTCTGGCTAAATTCTATTGAGTAGAAAGGGGAATAAAACTTTTGAAAATTAAACTAAATGAAGAACCTTTTCCTCAGGGCAGGAGAGGTACTTGTAATTGACTTTTCAACTAGAATGAAGGTTCATGCATGGCCCCAGGCTTTACTCCTCTGGAGAAGGAAATGAGAAGGCAGGCTACGGGCCACCCAAGCCAGAAGAGAGAAACTCAAATAAATGGTACCAAGTCAATTTGCCAGCAGCCTCCTAATGAGGAGCCTCACACACCCAACTCTCAGAGCTCTTCATTTCCAAGAGGTATTTTAACTATCTTTAGCTCTGGGGTTTTCATGATGGCAATGAAACCACCTTGTCTCCCCCGATAAGTCACTGGAACGCAGTTGGACCCCTGAAAAAATTTGACTTGAATGTACCCAGGCAAAAGAGGTAACGGTCTGAGAGAGGGGCAAACCCTACAGAGTCAAGGCTACGTGCCCTATTAGCATTACTAAGTTTGACCTCTGTCCCCATCGCCCTATGGCAAAGAAAAGAGAAGCATCTGTATCCCGTAAGAAAAACTATGGCAAGAGTATTTTATTTAACCTCAAAAATGAAGGTATTCTCCTTCCTGCATGGCATCACCAGCTGTTATTAGTCAAGTAACAACAGCACACAAAAAGGGGGACAGAATAAAAAGAAAAGGCAGCAGAGAGTCTGTGGAGGCATGACCTTGGAATTGGCCTATTTTACAAGACCCCAAAGCTGCCTACCCTGCCCCAACCCTTATCTCCCCCAGTCCATAAAGGGGAAGACAGCCGATTTTGATTCTCTACTAGGTTCTAGGTGAAATAGAGATTAAAGCATGTAAAAAATTCAAGTGGCCCTTAAAATCCTCTGCAACCGTTAAAATACAAAAGCTGCTATTTAAATTCAAGGGTACAAATGAAAATGAGGCTCAGATTTAGGGAAAAAAACAAGGTAAAAGTAACCAACTTTAGTTACTTCCCTCCCATATCTATACTTACTCATCTTTTCCCTCTGGCTGTTTCTGAGTTGTTTCTGTTATAATAAACCATTAAATGCTTCCTGGGCTTTTAAAGGAGGAGGAAGACACAGACTCTGCTCTTCAGATCCACACTCTACGAGCAGTGACCCAAACACTGAATCTGAATAGGGTGGTGACTGAGATGGCAAACTCTCTAAAGATCTGGAGCCCAACCCTGGCCCTGCTTTGATCCTATGCAGGCTGCTTGTACACAGGAAGGACATCTACTGCAGGGAATTCATAAAACAGCACTAGCCAAGTCCAACAGTACAGATGTGATGTCCTCATGAGAGAAAAAGAAGTGCTCTTAAAAGATGAGCTCTCACATGTTCATCTAAATCTCAGGGTACAAAACTGAGCATATATGTGCTAATGACAACTGGAATGACTGCTACAGACATGCATTTGTATGGGCCCAGAATGCCCCCAGCATACTCAATTGTCACTGGCAGAATTCCAAAAATAGCTACACAGAGAGCAGGAGCTTCAGCTACACTGAATTCCACGGCAGCATGGACGAGTATGTTGGCAGCATAGAGTCCCTGAAGATAAAACCTATCAGCAACCAGAAGGTCTATCCCCATTCCCAGGTTTTGGTAGAGTATTCCATAGCTCCTAAATGGTGGCCCCTACCTGTGTCCATTGTCCTGTCACTGCCACTGTGGAACTGATACCATAACTTTCCCTCTGTTGTTTCTCTGCCTTGAATACACTTCTGTTTTTCATTTACCTAACTTACTTCTAATATTTTTTTTTCAAGATTCAGCTCATATGGCATCTCTTCTTGACAAACCCAGATTTCCTGATACTGACTCTCTTTATACCTACCCAAGCTGAATGATCCTTCTTTCCCTAAATAATTTGTATTATTTAAAAAACAAAATCAGAAAGTAACAAGTGTTAGTGAGAATATGAAGATGTTAAAACTCTTGTGTACTGTTGGTATAAAATGGGGCAGCTGCTGTACAAAACAGAATGGTAGTTCCTCAAAAAATTAAAAATAACAATTACCAAATGATCTAGTAATTTCACTTTTGGGTATATTTCCAAAATAACAGAAAGCAGGGTCTTAATGGGGAGTTAGTGTTTAATGAGTATAGAGGTTCAGTTTTGCAAGACAAAAGAAATTCTAGAGATGGACAGTGGTGATGGACAGTGATGTGAATATACTTAATGCCACTGAACTATACATTTGGAAATGGTTAAGATGGCAAATCTCATGTTATGTCTATTTTACTACAATTAAAAAAAGAAAAACTAGGAAAAAAAGTAAATAGCTAACTAACTCTGCTTATTTTTCCCCCAAGGGGAAAAAATCCCACCCTTCCTGGGGAGGTAGGGAGAGTGACAAAGGACAGAACCATAGGTCCTCCATATAAAAATACATGTTTTTAAGCTTTTCAAATTTCAGACTCAGCTACAAAACAGTCTAACCAATCATATCTACTCCCAGGAGCCACAGAAAGCTACTCACCTCACTGAGGTAAATAAAAAAAGAGCAGGTGGACCCATCCACTCCATAGTCTGCGTAGCAGGGATCTGAACGCCACATGTCTTTCATCCACTGAAACAAGAAGAACATCTCTGAGCAGCCCATTCACAGGCCTTCTACATCTGCTGACATGGGAGGGAAGGATAGGAATAGTGAAGACTGAGTGAATGGCTCAAGCTGTGACCTAAAGAACTGAGTGAAGGAGTCACTGAGCTGAGGTCAAGATAGTCATGTGCGCAGCTCACTTCCTTGGATGATTAACAGGTAGACACTGGCTTGAGTTAGGCCTCAGCAGAAGTGCTTACAGTGGAGAACAAGGTTGTGATACAGCAAGCAATAAAGCCCAGAAGAGGTGGTGGCTTAGGGATTTTTATCAACATCAAGTGCCTAATGGGACTCTGACACCTACACCCTCTCCAGGAACTCCAGTTCCATCAGCCCACAGCACGGTACTCAAAACAGTGTGTGAACGAGGGCACACGTGAGCACTGACAGATGGCCCACATGGATACCACCCAAAGGCTTCTGGGGCTGGTCCCACTGTCCTAACTACTTCCCTGAATGGACACTTTTCTCTGAAAACTACTGAGCAGGGAAGGGTCTCCCTGGGGGCAGGCCATATAAATAGGGTTTTTGAAAAAAATGCAGCCAAGTTAAAGAGCAACCAAGTGTCTCTTGGTAGTCAACCACAAATACAAACCTGACACTTAAACCACAATCTGGGGGTTTCAGAGCAGGAGCCTAGGGACTGAGAGGGTAGGGAGTTGGACAATAAATAACAGCAGTTCCTTGTCATTGGTCCTTGAAGGATCACCTGCTGGAAGCTGGGAAAGAGAGAGGGGAAGTCAGCTTCAAAGACTCAGCAGGTGCCTGAAATGGCCCAGGCTCTCTCATGCTGACCACTGAGAGACACTGCTGACCAACCCCACAGGGTTGACACTGGCAGAGGAGAGTTGTCATAGCCACAGCCAACGTCGGCAGGATGGAGGCACCTTGTCACTGATCCATGTCAAGCGCTCACTCACCCATTTGTATCACTGAGGAGGAAAAGGACGGGGAGGGAAAAAGAAGGGGTGTTTGTGCACATTGGGGATGATGCAAATGACCCTGTTTGCCTCTGCCTTACCTTGATCTTCCCCTCACAGTGGGGGTAGCCGTCCATAGGAGGCAATACACATTTTTCTTGAGCTCCGTTAATGATATCTGTGAAGAATGAAAAACAACAAAGGATACAATGAGGTCTATAAAACACAAGACTAACATTCTCGTAAGCCAAGAGGCAGGGAGAGAAACCAAAAAAGAAAGGTATCTACTGGCACCCATGTTCTGATGCATGGAGCCCCTCCAGCTCCAACATATCTCATTGGTCCACAGTGATGACTGACCTGAGGACAGCCCACCTACAGGCTGGCCAGAGACCTATGACAACATGTGTGGCCTGGCTTAAAAAAGTGAGCCAGGCCAACCAGAGCACTTGCTTAGAAATTTGCAATTGGGAAGCTAAGAAACCAAACAAGCAGGGAGCAGGAAATAAAGTCATGTGATTAGGAGGGTCCTCCAGCACTGGTAGGGCCATTCTAGGCTATGTGGGCAAGCTGAGGCCATGAACAGACCCCATGAAGACAATTGCATGAATTGAGAAAGCCAGCAGGCCAGAGAGATGTGAATAGAGCTGGTGCACAGAGAGCCATGAGACGTATATGCACCATCCTAAGGAACTCCCACTCTGCTTCCATAGGATACAGCCACTTACAGACCCAGTTCTTAGATTTCCATGAAGGTCTCCTTATTGTTTTAAAGATTTCCTCACAATAAACTCCTTTTTTATTAGTTAGCTTGAATGTGTTCCTATTCCTTGTAGTTACAGGGTCAAAACTAAAAGAAATGTCATCGAGAAGCTAAGGTCATTTCTTTGTGATAGAAACATTTAATATACTCCCCCTAGCTATTTAAAACCATATATTATTGTGAACTATAGTCATCCTACAGTGCCACAGAACACCAGAACTTATTCCTCCTGTCTAGCTGTAAAGAAATGAGAAATGTTTAAGATGATGAACATGCTAATTACCCCTATCTGATCACTATACAGTTTACATATCACAACATCACATCACTATGCACCCTACAAATATGTATATCGATTAAAAAATTTAAATGAAGCTTTCAACCTAACGGTGAAGAACATACAAATAAATGAACAATGAAACAATAGTGTAACAGGCATTATGGCAGGGCTGGGAAAGGAAGAACACCCAGCCCACTCTCCAAAGGTCTAAGAAGGCCTCCTGCAACCAGTGATATCTTAGCCGAGATATGAAGACAAAATAGGAGTGAGCCAGCCAATGGGACAACCTAAAGATGCTGCTCGAGGAACTGAGGTGGTCCCAAACAGAAAGAAGTGTGAGGTACTCAGGACAGACAGGACATGCAGGCAGGGTGCAAACAGGAAAGGCTTCAAATGCCACAATAAGAACGCTGATCTTTACCCTAAGAACATGGTGGAACAATGTTATGGAGGGGAAGATTATGATCACACTATTATGCAGGAATGACAATTTTAGTTGGAAAACAGGACAACCCTAAACCTATATGCTTCTCTTTTCAGACCTACTATATTTTCAAGAAATGTCTAGAAAATATCATTACTTTCATCTGATAGTTTTCTAAGGAAAGCACTAATCAGAAATTAGATTCCAAACTGCAATATTATTTGACAGGGGTACTGAAATGATAACTCAGTGGCTGCTGAGGCTGAGACAGAAGTTAGTGCTAAGGAGGATTGTACCTGCCACTTGAAAACCAGTTCTTTTGATAGTCTGTCACCAAAATTCTTGATCTCTTGATTCAAATATTTCAACAAGCTCTCTACCTGCTAAGAATAATTAGAGCATAAAAATAAACACCCTCTTTCTCATGGGGTACTTAGTAGTTAAAATGGAAGGTACCTGGCTTGCCAGAGTCCCTCTTGCATGATCTGTAAAATGGGAAGGATTCTGCTTCTATTTCACCCAGCTCTTACTGAGTAAGTCAACATGCATCAAGAGGCTGGTCTGGCACACCCAATGGCAGATACCATGGGACACAACAGGTGCTTAAAAGTTGGCACTTGCTATGTAATTCCACACAACTTTTACTTGCTATATCTGGGAAAACAGCATTTCAAATGCACAGACGCTTCTGGAAATGCATTCTGTGTTTTTGAAATAGATGCGGACTTGAGGTAGGGTTCTCCTTCCAGCTGCCAGCTCCCAGAAGCATTAACAAATGGAATGCCTCAGCGAAGAATAGTATTTCGCAATGACTACTATTCCTATCACTATTTTTAATTCTGATTTTGCTTGCCAACATTTACTTGGCATGATTGGGGGTTCTGGCCAAGCAAATGAGCACCAGCAAAGGTTCCACGAAATTAGGCACAGTCTATGAGAGCCTGGAGCTGGTAGTAAAGACGTTTTAGGGGATACTTGGCAGGAAAATGCCATCCCCTTTTCACCACAGATACTATTCTACTTCTGGAATATTCAGTGCCAACTAGAGGCTACTGACATGGTGGTGTGGGAGGGCGGGGTGAAGAAGACTCACTGAATGAGAAAATAAACTAACAGGTCCATAAAGGCCTGCAAGCAAAGCCCCAGTGCTGACAGTGTGGGTCCATTCATTAAGAGTTTCAATAAAACTCTTAAGGAATAAAAATGTTAAGGGTCAGCAAACTTTTTTGTGAAGAACCAGACAGAAAATATTTTAGTCTCTGTGAGCCACAAGGTCCCTGTCTCAACTACTCAACTCTGCTGTTGTCACAAAAAAGCAGCCACAGATAATAGCTGAACAAATGGATAGGCTATGTTCCAATGAAACATTATTTACCGAAATAGGCACAGGCTCCCACGCTGCTGAGCTAGGAGATTGCCAAAACAACGCCCCTCATTTCTGCCAAAGCCTGCTGGACTGACTTCTTTCAAGGCTCCCTGAAGGCTTTCCTCTTCCTGGAATGTCCTTCTCCTCAGTCCCTCCAGGCCACCACACTTCCTCTGCCCAGTTAAAGCCCCTTCCTCTTTCTTCAGCTAAACCAACACCTCCATGAACAAACAGTCCTTAATCCTTCCTTCCCATGCCCAGTCAGGATTTTGTTAGGAATCCCGCCCTCCTCTGGGCTTCCCTGGCCTCCTGCTCACATCGCTCCTTCTGCAGTGAGCAACTGTGTTATTCCTTTATGTCTGTCCATTTCCCTTCCTAACACATGAGAAACCTATGGGAAGGTTATGTCTTCCTGCTGGATCTTCAGATACAAAGTGCCATCTGACTGAATAAACACAGGCACGTTCCCTGCTGCCCAACAGGCCTGACTCCTGGGCTCAGGGAGAACTAGACTGAGCAGAGACTCCCACCTGGCCAGGGCTTTTACTCTTCCTCAAACTTGCAGTTTGTTTAATTCAGCAGAGTCTCCTCTGCAACTCCATGTTCTTATACACAAATTTTCTCTCCTTATTTAGTTACACAGCAATGGGTCTGAATAGACAAGGGGCTTCCAGAAGCATTGGTTTAAGAGTGTTCAAGGTTCTTGGGTAGAAGGAATCTGTGACTGGAAGACACCGGAAGTCCCAGCCTTCCCAGCATGGGGCAGAGTTGCTTCCAAACCTGACCAGGAATAACCATCACACCAAGACTTTCCATCACACCACAGCTCATAATGACTTTCAGGTCCTTTTCAGAGGATGGCTCCTCATTTTGTTTCTATCAAATGACCAAAATTCTATAAACATTTTTATTAGGCTGTGTCCATGGAAGACCTTCCTACCTGTGGAAATGCCTCTCATCTAAGTTTGGTTAAAAAACAAAACTTTGGGCCAAAAAATGTTAATTTTACCGGTTTCCAGAGGAAACTGAGATGACTATACAAAAGCTCTCTTCAAAAGAGGGAGGCAGGTACTGTGCTTATGGCCTGGGTGACATATCCTCAGGACCCCAAGCCTCAGCGTCACATAATTTACTCATGTAATAAACCTGCGTGACATGGACTCTTTATAATAAAAGTTGACATAAAATAAATAAAATAAAATAAAAAGTGAGGGCATAAAAAGGAGAAACATCCTGCCAAGATATGTAACTTGAATGCTCTGCCTGCTGTTTATCCTGAGCTTTCCCCATGCCAATTTTTTTAAATGCTGAAAGGGCAAGGGAAAATAAAAATGTTAAGTGTTAAGCAATGAAGCTCAGCTCTGTTTGGGATTCATTTTTATCTGGTACCCTTACACCAGCCCAAGTTGCAACATCCTTCCCCCAAAACCTCACCTCTGTATGATTTTACGTCATTGGCAACCAGGTGTCTACACAGAAAGCAGATTACGCAGGTGTAAAAATTCTGTTGCTTTATCAGTCACTTATGCCCACACAATGCAGTGGGTGTTCGAATATGGGTTTAATCTAAGCGAACACACACTTTTCCTGCCATCAAAAATGCTTAAGATTAAGGAGGAACATACACACGGCAGCAAGAGATGTCGCATACACACACACAGAGGGGGTGTTCCTGTGAGGCGTGGGGCCAGATTCTCCCCGACAGTCCCAACAGACATACACATATCGAGAGAGATGTGTACAGAGGGAGACAATGGCATTTTAAATACATATTAAAAAGTGAGAGGGACAAAGAAATACAAAACCAGACAGATATAAATACACATATATTCTTGCTGTCTGTGGCCTCTGACCAAGTAAGGGAAAAGGGGATAGTCAGAGCAGGAGAAATTGGTATGGCAGTCTCAAAGAAACAGTGAGAACAGAAATAGGGAATACAGGACAGGAAAAGAAATGGATGGAGGATAATAACTTGCCTTGATACATCACATACATTATCCCATTTTAGAAACAAGGAAGATGGTTACCTCATCTGACAGTGTGAAAAGAAAAACCTTTAAAATCCTCAGCACTGACCTCCAAATTCAGCCCACTGTCACTGGGCATCTGCTGCCTGCCACATGCTGAAATGCCAATACTGTGCCCTTCTAAGACTCAGCCCTGCTTTCTGGGGTCTGGTACACGTGGGAACAAGGGAGAAACCACAGACAACAGTGAACGAGGTACCCAGCAGCAAAGCCTCCTCTACCCACTGGTACTCCCAGGATACACACCCAGCACACTGGAGACTCCATATTGTTTAACAATGAAAGGAACAAATGCAATGAAGAAGAGGCCTGGTGGGAGTCTCTGCTCAGTCTAGTTCTCCCTGAGCCCAGTTCCAAAGAACTGAAGAGGAAAGAAAGTACCACGGATAAAATGGGGTGGGAGAGCCTCACCTGAAGTTACTGACTCAAAGAGTCCAAGTTCTGGACTGTACATGCTGCACAGCTGAGGAAAACAGCAGGAAGCTGCAGCAGTGAGAGAAAAGTCATTCCTGATGCTGGGAGAATGGACATGGCCTGGCCCCCGTGTGAGTTACTGACAGTCACATCTTACTGGTATTCAAAAAAGAGAGGTTTATGGTTGTGTGAGAGATAATTTTTTTGCTTGTTTTTGAGACAACAGTCTGGCTCTGTCACTAGACAGAGGCACAATCTGTGCAGTGGCACAATCTCAGCTCACTGCAACCTCGGCCTCCCAGGTTTAAGCGATTCTCCTGCATCAGCCTCCTGAGTAGCTGGAACTACAGGCATGTGCCATCATGCCCGGTTAATTTTTGTATTTTTAGTAGAGATGGGGTTTCGCCATGTTGGCCAGGCTGGTCTCAAACTTCTGGCCTCAACTGACCCATTCGCCTCAGCCGCCCAAAGTGCTGGGATTATAGGAATGAGCCACCACACCTGGCCTGGATATCATCTTAATAAATCATTTGTTAACTGCCCCACTTCTTGCACAAATCAGATGCTAGATGCACTGGGTGTCACACAAAGCTACTTTGATCTTCTAACTGCCCAGGATCAATATTTATATATACATAAAGATGTTATCATCCATTTTTTAAAAAGTATCAACTATCAACTATGCAGCACTTTATAAAACATTCACTTACTACAAACTTATTTAAACTAATAACCACTCATTGCTGAACAAAGGAGATCTGGAAATAAGGCTATAAAAAGAATCTCAGGGTTAATCCCAATTCTGCCAATGCTTAAAGATGGTACACTATGTGTAAGAATCTGAACTACCTGTTCCAGGGTGAGGATGATAAAATGAGGCAGTGGAATGGAGAGGAGTGGATGGGAGGGAGAGAGAGAGAGAGAGACAGACAGACAGACAGACAGACAGACATGTGTTTACATGCAAGCCTCACACAGAAGACAGTTCTTTCAGAGTGACAATACCAGGAAGAGAGCCTTCACCAAGAGTCGCTTTTCCATACATTAATTATATATAGCAAAGGCGACAGGTGTTTGAGATGACGCTTCTTTTTCAGAACCTGTAGAACACAGTCTCACTAACTTTTTATCTAGATCTGGACAGGCATCTGATAGATTAAGGGCATCTAAATCCCTCACCATTGCCATTTTAAAGGGTAAAAAGAGGAAAGAAAAAAATAGAAAAAGTAGGTTTATAAAAACTCTAAGAAGACTCAAAGAACATGCACATCTGTTGACCCCAGGAAGTTACAGGAAACTGATTCAATCTCCTTACCCAATTGTTTTGCTGACTGCTAAGATAATCAACCACACAAGCAAGGGCTCCATTCAGTGCAATGACACCCTAATCATATTTTCCCTCAAAAGATAAAGGTCTCCAGTGATTCTATTTTATGTCAGACAAGGTACACCTGTTATGAACACGGGGCCATGCTGATCAGATGGCCCCTGCAAAGTGTGGCCAAATGAGCCTGCCACTGGCCTGGCTGCCCAGCAATGGCTGGGAACCGACTCAATCTCCACAATGGACTTGGAGACCCAGCTCTTGCCAGCACCTCCATCAGCTGGCTTGGCTTCAGGAATGGATGACAATAAATCAGACTGAAACCAGTTATGGTGGAATACAGTCTCCCATTGAAAATGACCTCACCAGTCATTCGCTGCTTGGCAAATATTCATTTAGGAATGCTTTACTTTAGCACCATAGAAAAGTAATTTGATTTCTGTAACTGAGTCACGCACATGAATTCCAGGACCAGGGCCCCACAGCAATAGGAAGTTCCCTCCCTACCAATGCAATTGGGTAGTCAAAATATGGGAAGCAGGCAAGATTCACTCATGGACCCCCAGAGATGTATACTGGGATGTTCGAAAAGACTTGTGTGTATATCGGGTTTTTTTGTTGTTGTTGTTTTGTTTTGTTTTGTTTTTTTGCTTTTTAATCTAAGTTGAAAATGGAATCATCATTGCATAAACTAATTTTAGAGCTGCAAGGGACTTCTGAAACCATGCTATTCAACCCTCTACTTTTCCTGATTCATAACACTAAGGCCTAGAGAGATGAAGTGCCTTCCTCATTCCTGGATTAAACAAAATCCACTGAGTACCTTCCATGTGCAAAACACTCTGCATGTTCAACCAGGCATTTGCCTTCTGAGTCAAGATTATTTCCACCACACTGTTGAAATGTACAACACCACCTTCATGTTCTGCGTGGGAAATTTCAAGAGTGAACACAGTAACAAATTCTTATTCCCTCTTGAAGAAGTACCTCCAAGGGCCTCATGGAGTTGCTGTACAAAAATCTGGAACTGTACTGCCCATGTACAAAGACTATGGACATAATGGAAGTCAACAAGAAAATCAAATTCAATGTGTGTGTCTGTGCGTGTGTGTGTGCTTGCGCGTGCACGCGCACGCGCATGTGGCTTCTCTATGGATAGCTTTTCAAGAATAGGACTAATATATAAAAAGAATAAGTTGTGATGACTATGAAAACACACTGCCAAAGATAATGTCAGAAAATTTCAAATCACAATTCAGCTAAATAACTCCAGATTATTTATACCTCCTTTTGTCATACCCTCTTTCATTTATTTTATGGCAGGATTATCTGTCTAATTAAGCTGTTAAGCCAGCATTAATAAGATTTTTCCTTTTTTTGATAAATTAGTATTAAAAAGGGGGCCCTAGGACTGAGATTTTCAGTATGAGAAACAGTTATATAAGAATGCTATACATACACACAGCCACAATATCATATATACACCAACCCTCCATTCTGATAAGCCCCACACTGCTGCTATTATAAATGTTCAGCAAGGGAAAAGGTTGGTTATCACACACCTAGGAGCACACACATGATAGGAAGAACACAGCTGGAGTTAAATAATTGTCACTGACAAGAGTGGAGAGCTTATCATCATTAGTCATCAGGGAAATGGAAATCAAGCAAAATGAGGTACAATTTCACATCAACTAAAAAAGCAACAATAAAAATTCAGGTAACAACAAGTATTGACAAGGATGTAAAGAGAGTAGAACCCTCAACTAGTAGAAATTTAAAATTGTGTAGCTGCTTTGGAAAACAGTCTAGCAGATCCTTAAAAATTTAAACAGACTTATCATCTGAGCCAGTAATTCTACTCTTTGGTTTATATGAGAAGAAAAACATGTCTACAGAAAAATCTGTATATAAATGTTCATAGTAGCCTTATTCATAACAGCCAAAAATTGGAAACAACACAAATACTCATCATTCAATTAACAGACCAAATATAATATATCCATAAAATGGAATATTATTCAGCCATAAAAAGGAATGAAGTGCTAATCCGTGCTTCACAGATGAACCTTGAAAACATTATGCTAGATGGAAATAACCAGTCACACAGGCCACGTATATGATTCCATTGACATGAAACGTTCAGAACCTACAGGCAAATCTAGAGAAATAGTGAATGGATGGTTGTTTAGGGTTGAGGAAAGGGAGGGGAGGTGATATGGTGCTTCTTTTTGAGGTAATGAAAATATTCTAATACTGACTGCTGTGGCGGTTGCACAACTGAATATATTAAAAGCCTTTTTTTTGTTTTTTTTGAGACAGGGTCTCACTCTCTGTTACCCCGGCTGGAGTGCAGTGGCATGGGCCACAATTATCTGTGACTTCCTTGGCTGAAGCCATTTTCCTGCCTCAGCCTCCTGAGCAGCTGGGAATACAGGCATACACTGCCACATTCAACTAATTATTTTGATTTTTTGTAGAGATGAGGTATTGCTATGTTGCCCAGGCTGGTCTCAAACTCTTGAGATGAAGCCATCCTCCTGTCTCAGCCTTTCAAAGTACTGGGATTACAGGCATGAGCCACCACAATCGGCCATAAAAGACTCAAACACTTTAAATAGGTGAAATGAGTGGTATGTAAATTTTCTCGATAAAGTTACAAAAGCCAGAAAAATTCTGACATTAACTCATTCAACAAACACTGCACCTAAATTAGAGCATTTGTTATGATTTCAATACCTTCCTAAGCACAGAGAGAAACACAAAACATTAACTGCCTTGAGGGAGCCTTAAATATGCTTAGAAGCCCAAAACTTGCTCACCAAAGGCAGTTAACAGTCCAATGCAATATACACTTCCCATGGGCAGCAGATGGGACAAGCGATGACCCAGCAAAATGGGAAGAATCTGGAGCCCTGAATGTCAGTGTAGAGGAGAGCCATTCTGCTGGCCTGAACTGCTCAGTACTAGATTATCATGTGACAGAGAATGAGCCCTTTGTCTCATTTCAACACTGCATTTTTGGGTCTCTTTGTTGCAGCAGCTTTTAACCACCAGACAAATGGGATTTGAGTTGAGCTCTAACGTAGAAGTCGGAGAGAAAAGGGAAGATGAGTACACTGAAGAACAGCAGTAATAATGCCGGTAGCCAAAAGAGACTGAGGGTCTACTAGGAACACCACTTATCTTACGTACACCAATTACTCGATTGAGCCTCACAACAGTAAGTACTATTATCCTTCATTCTACTGCAGAAGACACTGGGGCCCAGGCAGATTAAGTAATTGCCCAAGGTCACAAGTTAGCCATTCCTAGTCCTGTCTGCACATTTAGAAATTACTTGGGGAGCTTTTAGGAATGTGCCTCACCTTCCAGACATTCTTATTTAAATGGCCCCAGGCAGTGGTTCTGCTACTCCCTTTCTTTTCACTGCTCTCCCAACCTCCCGTGATTCTAAAGGGCAGCCACAGCAGGGAACCAATAGAGTAAAAGGTGAAATAACACTGAGGAAACGGAAAGGCCAGAGATGGAAAACGGATTTTACGTTATGTTTCAACAATCAGTGTTTTACCAGGTCAGCAAATCCTCCCACAGTGGGTATGCATAACCAATCAATCATCTCTAAGAGGGCACAGGAGAGCAGAGGAGGGCAATCTGTCTAAAGCAGAGGACTCAGGGTAGGGTAGTAAGAAGTACGGTTGAAAAGGTAAGCTGACACGACCTGCCACAGAATCATGAATTCCAGCCTCAGAACATAATTTATCACTCTTATCACAGCAGGAAACAGGAAGGCCACTGAAAACACTTCTGGAGTTTCAGTACAATGGCAGGGGAAGTAACTGATGGTCTCTGAGTAGAGAAGCAACATTTTGAAAAAAGGTGAACTCTAAAGGACAATGAGATGAAAGTCACATTTTGAGGATAAAAATGTGACTATGTGTAATTTAAAAGATACTACTGTATTAAATCTTTATAGTTGAATAGAGTTTATATCTAACATTGGAAGTGGCCCTGGAGTTGAAAATTGTCTTTCATTGGTAAGGAAGTCAGGGGTATTTTTCCAACACACGGTCTTTAAAATAAATTATGAATGCTCAACCACTTCTTTGATTAACAGCAACTTCTAATTCTTTTCTTAAATAGTCACTTTAACACCCATTTCATTTAATTAATGAAAATTAATTAAACATATTCCAAAATGCCATCATCCCATCAGTCTCTAAAGTTATGAAGCTATGAAAGTCTGCTTCTCTAATCTCCATACAGATCAACCCTCTCATAAGACACTATTTGGCCACCATGCAAGATGCCTCCTCATTAGGAAGACACCTGCTCCTGGAACTGACATTGAAATGTGTCAGCAGTGAGTAGCACCTGCATGTCCTGGTCTTTTTAAAGTCTTTGACCACATTCAACCTCAGCAATGAAAAAGGTAGAAAACGTGAATAATGACGATGCCCTGGAAAAGGCAGGGGCTTTGTCTTCTATGAGATCTCAGCTGGTATTATCTCTCTGCCTTTTACTCATCATATAAGCTGAGCAGGTTACTTAACCTTCAGGAGCCTATGTTTCTTCACTCAAAAAGAGTCAGCAAAGCCTTCTAACATCTGAGTCACCCTGGCTCCAGGTACTGCACCTGGCACTCATTTATAGCCTCATTCACCCTCAGGACAAACTTCCAAAGTAAAATACGGGATTCTGAAAAAGATAAAGCCATGAGAAAGAGAGACTGCCTGCACCACATGGAAACATCACACACTAGCTCTCACTAGATCATTCAATCTATTTGTACAATATATTCATCCTATTACATATTCTCTGGGCCTGTCTTGCCCATCCCTAATTAATTTTGTCACAATGCTTGGTCGGGTGTGAGGTATAGTCAATGATGAAAATGCTTTAGATCTATGGGAGGTAAAAATTTAAGTCTTGTTAAACAAGTATTACAGCATAACAGCATATATTTTATATATTCTAGTAGCTTTGAGACTGGAAGACAAAACTGAGTTTGTAATGTGGTTGGGATAATTAGAGTGCTTTTTAATGCAAGATTCTACATGTATTCATTTCTACATAAATGCCATTTTCTGTAAGTTTATATTTAATTTTTGCTATCATTTCTTCTGCAACAAAATGTTCCTTAGTATTTTAAGTAATAATGTAAAGGATATAAAATACTTCACATGGGTATCATATATGCATTTAATTACAACGAATTGGCCCGACTGTCAATAAATTGGGAGAATGCTAGTTTTATACAACAAAACAAACAAAAAAGTTACACAGGTATATTCCCAGAAAAAAAATTGTTTCTATACATACATTTAAAAGAATAAGGTATTCTAATATATTGAGACATCCTCAGCTGTCAATTTTGATTCAAGAAAATACACTGAGAAGTAGGTGGCAGATATTAAAAATTCAAGATACTTGCAAAACTGTATCATATTCTTGAGTTGGGAGCTTAAGGTGATTTTTATAACTGTTCTCCTTTTCCAACAAAATAGTGCCAAGCCTTTGCCATGTCCCCTCTTCTCACACGCAGTTTACTAGAAGAAGGGAAGAGTGTCACGCAGATAACTTACTATAACAGCGACATGTCCTCACAACACAGAGCACCCATATCTCACTTCAACCTCTCAAACTGAGGTTTGATTTTTCTTCTAAAACAGAGTTTCATGTTAAGCACCGTTCATACATTTCTGCCTGTTCTCATCAAACTGTCAAAAGTGTTTCGAGTTTGGATTTTGTTAAAATGGAAAAGCAATGAAACAGATGTAGTTTATGTGTATATTTGTATTTCCTTCTTGCAACTGAAGAAAAGAAATATGGAATCAATAACTGAGAGAAGGCAAGCTATATCCCTGGGCTGTTTTAAGAGTGTATAAAGTGCCCAAAATAGGTGTGTGCTCTTCATGTCACACAATGCCCACTTTCTGGATCATTTGTCACAAGCCTCCTGTAGCTGTTGGTTAAAAACAGGGATTCTATCTGGCCAGCCAGACATAATACAGGCAAAGCAGAAGTGCTTCGATTATTCTCTTAACAGGAGATCAAGATAAATTTTTGTTTTCACTGTCTCGCATAAACTGAGGTTTTCATTTTGTTTTGGTTACTTGGTTGTGACCTCTCACCTTACTTTTTAAACAGAAAAATAAATTGTAAGATAATGTAGAATTGAGATGACACCTTGATAATAAGGTTTTGGTACTACATAAAGTATCACAGAGAGAACGTATAAAAGAAGCTGAAAGCCAGAATATTTCAAACACCCACAAGCACACCAAATTCTTGGGTACAGTTTGAAGAAAGGCTAAAAGCTATTTAAATTGTAAGACTCCTGTGATTGATCCAGAGTCACATGAAACCCACATGCCATTGGCATATAATATACATGCCAAGCCTGCTAGGTAATGTCCTTGGTTAGGATGCCTCTCAAAAACCAGACTGTGTCAAGCATAGTAGTGCATGCCTATAGTCCCACCTACTGCAGAGGCTGAGACAGGAAGATTGCTTGTGCCCGGTAGGTTGAGACCAGCCTCGGAAACATAGCAAGACTCTCATGTTAAAAAACAAACAAAAAGTCAGACTGTATCATAACTGACTTCCTTATAACTTCCTCTAGCCCTTGGCAGGTATTCCTTCATGTAGAAAGGAAACATGCTTTGTATGAAGACCATGTAAATTTGGATATCAATACTCTGCTTGTAAAGAGACTAATGTGCATATTCTGTCTGCGACATTGTAAGTATTCTATAATCCTGGGAACCTATTCATCAACTCCACAAAAAAAGCTAGTGAATATGTGAATGCAAGTTCTTCCTAGTAGGAAGCACAAAGGTTTTCAACAACTGCCTGGGAATTTGTTTCAGGAAGTAGTCTGTTCCCAGATGGATATTTGGTTTTTGAGTTAGCTATTAGAAGGCACTGATCCTCAGGTGGTGGGATTACTACCTGAAAACCCATTCACCATGCCAGTATCCAGAGTAAAGTGCAGTCCCTTGCTTACCCTCCAGCCATGGAATCTGGGTAGGAGAGCAACTGTTAAATACACACTGTCCTTGCCAATCTAGAAATAGTGGTTATTGAATATTATACCGAAGATATAAGAGCTAGCAAGCATACCAAAACCAGGGGGAAGGCAGCACTGTGGTAACAGATAACTCAGATAGCTTCCCAGCCCATAGCAAACTGCTAAACTATACTACCTGTGTAAGAACCACATATCAGTTTAACCTGGGATTCTTTAAAAACAAAGATGAGAAACTACGCATTAGCAATGGCAGAGAAGCTTACTGTATACTGGAATAATCTTCCCACAGATAATACATACAGTATGACACTGAAGAGTGAGGGAAAGTGAGCAGAAACTAGATTTGATCCTTGAATTCTTTCTGGAAACTACACTGAATTAAGACTCACATTTATATGGCTGTGCCCCACAAGGAACTATTAAGTCTTGATGGTAGCAAACAAAAGGCTACAGTCTCATTGACTTCAGGTGTGAAAGAATGAATTTGTGGGTAGTAGTGAAAAATTAAGGTAGCATATTCCCAAAAAGAGGGAGTCAAAAGAGGAGAACCCCAAAGTCTGTATATAGACTACCTTCAACTTCTTAACTGACCCTAAAACTAAGCATTTGTGAGGGAGGCTCCAAGGAAAGTTCATAGTCACAAGAATTAAGTTGCAGCTCACTGCAGGGCAGCCACAGTTTAAATCCCAAAAAGTCAATGGGTCAATACCGAACCCAACTTGGTGGTAGAGCCCCCCACCCATGCGGCGCTGAAGGAATTAAGAAGCAGACACCCAGACAGAACAACAAAGTGGGACTATGGGGTGTTGGGGGCTGTGGGGGGGGTGGGGCAACAGCCTTCTGAGCTGACAGCCTCAGAGGGCTGACAGCATTCCAAGCTGAAGGCCTAGAGTAGACTGACCCACACTTATTCTCTCCGAACAGGTGGATTATCATTAACAAACAGGTGTTTGGTATTTTCTCATGCAACAAAAATAAACTAGGTAGGCAGCTGGTGCCTGCTTACCACTGATCACTGATCACAGACAAAAAGAAAGTATTCTCCACGAGGGAGCCAAGGGGGCAGGGTCACATATCCTGTGTTTAAAGAATTATTTTAACCAGTGTATGATATATATATACTGTCTTTCTGCTTTAGGATGCCCCAAGTAGTTTTCTATCTGGGTTGGGGGTAGGGGGCAGCTAGCTTTTCCTTGCCATCTTTCTTCTTAGCAAACAATGTATTTTATCATACACTCAGCATTACTTAGCAATCATACACTCAGTATTTCTCAACAGGTCAAAATTTCAGGCTTTCCAGTGAAACCCCAAAAGGGCCTCACATCAGGACCAGGACTTAAGATGGTCTACGACTAGGGAAAAAATTGAAACAGACACACCTTAACAAACCATGAAATCAAGTCTGAAGTTCAAGGCAGTAAGTCAGATATTTAACTGCCTACTAGAACAAAAATCAATACTCTTCAGAGGAAGTTTACAGAACCCAGGCACTCTACGGCACTTCCTTATAATGCCCAACATGTAATAAAGAATTACTAAATATGTGGAGAAACAGGAAAATGTGAACAAGGCAAGAAAAACAGTCAACAAAGACAAGATGATGCAACTGCTGGAGAACAAAGAATTTAAAGCAGCTATTACAAATAAAATTGAAGACAAAGGAAAAACGGTCATCATCAGTGAATACAATGATTCTTAGCAAAGAAATGGGCACTTGCTTAAAAAAAAAACACTCAAGAGCTGAAAAGTGTATTACTTAAAGTGAAAATCTCATAGAATGGAATCAACAGCAGTTTGGAGATGGCAGGATATCAGTAAATTTGAAAAAATATGGAAATTGCTTAATCCAAAAAACAGAGACAATAAACGCTAAGGACAATAAAGATTAAGGAAAATAAAGTAGAGCCTCCATGACATGTGGAGAACATCACGTAGGCAAATCTTTGTGTAAAGGGATGCCTAGAGGTAGAAGAGAGAAAATGGGGACAAAAAATATTTGAAGAAATAATGGCTGACAACTTCCCAAATATGGTGAGAAACATTAACTTCAGATCCAGTGACTCGGTAAACCACAAAATAAAGACAATCACATTTATTATAATCAAACTGCTAAGAGCAAATGAGAAAGAGAAAATGTTGAAAGCAGACAGAGAAAAACAAGACACATTACATAAAAGGAACAAAGATAGCAATGTCACCTGACATCTAGTCAGAAAAAGAAGGCTGAAAAAAAAAAAAAAAAACTCAGCATTTCTTAAGTGCTGAGAGAAAACTTACTGTCAGCTCAGAATTCTATATTTATGTCTTTGAAAAAATGCGAGCCCCACCCAAAAAAGCCATTTTCAGATAAATGAACAAAGATTTCACCCTCAGCAGATCTGTATGGTAAGAAATAATAAAAGAAGCTCTAGGTTGAAAGGGAAATGACATCAGATGGTAACTTGGTACTATAGAAGGTATTAAGAGAATCAGAAATATTAATATGTGGCTAAATATAAAACACCATAGTGTTTTTCTTCTCTTCATTTATCAGACAATTAACTGCTAAATATAAAAATCATATTACGGTATAGGGAGATTTAAGGCTTTGTAGACATAAGACATTTAACAACAGTACAAAGGATGGTGAATCAATATGAATTAAACATGAAATGTATAATATTACCTCTAAGTATATTGTGAAAAGAAAATATACTGCAATCTCTCTAACAAGGGATGGCAAACTAAAGCCCTTAAGCCAAATCTGGCCCACTGCCTATTTTTGTAAATAAAGTTTTATTGGAATATGCCCAAGCCATTCATTTATATATTATCTAGGGTTGCTCTTATAGTACAATGACAGAATTAAATCACTGCAACAGATTAGAAAACATATGGGTCACAAAGCTAAAATATTTAATATTTGGCTAACATAAAAAGTCTGGCTTTACATAAGAAGTTTGTCAACCCCTACCCTATACAGTTCTTTGGTCGATTTTACTATTTAAGAATTTTTTTGGTATCTAGGAAGTGGAACAGTGAAGATTTCCATCCCCCAAGTCTCTTTCATTTTGAGTCAAAGGGCCCCAGCTTGTGGAGGACATCCATACTCCAAGGTTGGAGGCAAAATCAAGCCAAAACCAAAAGCAAACTGACATGAGTGTTACTTTGTCATCATGAGCTCCAGCTCATACTCATAAGTTCCAGCATGTTCTTATTGTCCTCCAGTTACAATTTATCTTCCCTTCCTAGCTGTCTGCCCTGTGGATATCAACTCCATCATCAGACATAAAGGCAAAAGCCTTACAGAAAATGTGAAACCAGCTCCCACAGCTGTGAAAGGTCAAACCCCTTTGACAAATTCCTTAACAGACACAAATCTCTCTTAGTGGTTCTGCTTCTCTGATTTAATCCTAAATAGAGAAAAATTAACAAAAAAAGTTGGTTCTTTAAAAAGATGAATAAAATTTAAAAGCCACTAACAAGTGATCAAGAAAACGAAAATATAAATGAGTAATATTAAGAATGAAAGAGGAATATCACTAAAATTCCTACAGATATTGAAAGAATAATAAAAGAATGTTATGAACAACTTTAGGGTAATACACATTTACTACTTAGAAAAAAAAGACAGGCTTAACTCAAAACTGGAAATGACTCACATGCTCATTATCAGGAAAACAGATAAACCAATTATGGTATGTTCATACGACAAAGCACTGCTCTGCAATTTTTAAAAATGAATCAACTATTGACATATGCAGCACCATGGATTAATCCTGAAAACATTATGCTGAGAAAAAGAGGCCAGAATCCCCAGAAATGTTCCTACTATATGATTTCATTTTGATGAAGCTCAACAACAGGTAAAATTAATCTATGGTGATTGAAATCAGAGTAGAGACTGCCTGTGGGGAATGCAGACTGAATGGAAGGAGGCATGGGGTGCCATTCAGTCTGGGATGATGAATATGTTTCTTATCTTGCCTGTGGTGCTGATTTTATAGATTTATACATTTATTAAAACATCAAATTGTACGCTTTGGATCTGGGCTGTGCAGTATATGTGATTTTGCTCTCATATGAAAATTAAGCTAAATTACTTAAATGTATGCTTTCTCTGACTTAAACACATGGATGAAGGATAATTTTCCTTTGCTCATCTTTAACTATTAACCCTTTGCCAACTATCTTTGATGAAGAACTTACTTTTCAACAAGCTCACATGCATCCTAAAGCACCTCAAATAATAACTTCAATGAATTCCAACATTAAATTTCACTGTGGGCTGACAATGCGAATGGGTCCGTCTCTAGTTTGGTTATAAAAGTGCATAAAACTAAAGTTTAACCTTCATTCTGGAAATTATAATCTTGAACTTAAGTACAAAGTGTTGGTAAAGTGTTCTTCTCTGTCACCGAGTACATTTAGGTGTCTCCTATTTGGAGTGAACTAGTTAACTGTGCATAGTGCTGGGTCCAAAGCTCAAGAGAGGTTTAAAAAACAGCCTTTGCTCCAATAAGTCACTGTGCATGTGCAGAAGGAGTCACTGGTACTAGGAAATAATTCACCCTCAAGACATTCAACAGAAGGCAGGATGTGATTTCATTCCTGTAGACTTTGACAGAAATCACTTTAATTTTACAATATACAATCTTGGTTTTTCAGCCTATCTTCAGGACCCAACTCTCTGTCTTACACAGTAAGCACAAACGTATTGAAAAGGAAGATGGTCTAAATGAGGGAAATCTGAAAGGTAATCAGGAATTTATTATCTTCCAGCATCATGCAGTGCTAAGAAATCCAAGGGTCAGTGCTAATAAATCCAAGGGTCAGTGCTAATAAACCCAATGGTTGCTTCTTGCAAAAGTTATACTGAACAATCAACAGTATAAGAAATTAATCTTCTCTTTACTTCTGTTCTGCTCGCGAGAACATAGAAATGAATTTACCCGCGACCTTTGCAACAAAACTGCAGATCAAAGAGTAAACATCAATGCCTTTCCATAATGATATGACAAAATTTAATGACATGAGCTTACAGAGAGTTATATACTAAGTTAGTGCAAGTCAACTGGAAAGCCGGGGAGGAATTTCTTCAGAAGCAACAAGGTTTGTGTGTTCCAGGGAAGATCCGAGGGTGGGTGTTTGCTGCAGGAAGACAGAAGTGCAACAAGAGGCCTTTGGACATGGATTATGGGATTAAAGGAAACCAACTTTGAAATGGTAACTTTTTAAATTTTTTGAACCAAGTCTGTACACATCCAATCTGAAAAAATTCTTTAAGAATAAAAGATGGGACAGGAGATACATATTAGATACTGGGTTTGGCCCTACCACTATGAAATCAGAAGAGAGGGTGTAACTACCTTTACCAACACTTGTAGTTCATCTTGCTGAAATAAAGAAAATCCTGATTCAGACACACTACATCTTAAAAAACACAAAAGCTACACAACCTTAAATACAAATCTCATTTTCATTTATTCAACTTGATGAAGGTTGCAAATAGCATTCCAAATCCTACGTAACCTGCAGGCCTAGCTCAAACTCTCCTTTATCTGTGAAACTTCACAAGAGTACTCCAACTAGCACAAGTACCTCCAGGCTGCCTGTGAACACCTATAAAAGTTTTAGTCTATACTGAACAATCTAAAACTAAAAATCTGCTGTTTGCTTTGACCATCCTCCAACTGGAATTTGTGTGCATAAATGCACATACCTAAAAAGACTGCAAAGTCAGTGTAACTAAGTTCCACAAAGTTAGTGGCCATGTGTCAGTCTTCTTTTGTATCCTCTAGAATAACATTGGCTCACAGAATTGATAGAGTTTTTGTGGACTACAGATGGTGACAGTGATAGAAGCTTGGAAACATAAATTCTGGGGGAGAAGAAGAAATGATGGGCAAGTGTTTTTGGGCAAAATGGAAAAGTACAATTGGGAAGACCTAGGTAAGAATATTATTGTTAAATGGAACATCTCACTTTCACAGAAAAGAGGAAGAATTCTTATCTTCTAAATGCCACTTCCTTTTCCCATTCTTCTGTTTTTCTCATTCAGAGGGAAGGTAGAGTCTTAAACTGCTTTCATGCTTCTTGCTTGCAAATCATTTTTCAAACAGAACATTCAACCAGCCCCAATATCAACCCATGGTTCCTACCTACATATACACACTCAACCATCACCATTATGAACTACCCCTTCTCCAATTCCTATCCTAGACTAAGCTCTCAGGTGTACTTCTGATCACATCTAATCAAAAGAAACTCCAGAAGACCACCCAAATCATCTGCAATACCAAGTTTATTGAAAACACCTTCCAACATCTAGAAGCTCAAAACTATATTCAGCTGATGTTAAATCATGATTTTAAAAAGGATACGTAACAACAGAATATGATCTGCATGATGTCTAATTGCCCTTACAAACAGCTCCTCTGATTGTCTGATCATTCTTAGGAGTGGAAAAAATGTAAGTGACATACTTACTATGAAAAGAAATAGTATTCTAACTCTAAATTTTTTATAAAAACCATAATTTTTATTTGGTGATAAATAATAGATAGGCCAGACAAGGTGGCTCATGCCTGTAATCCCAGCATTTTGGGAGGCTGAGGCAGGCGGATCATTTGAGGTTAGGAGTTCAAGACCAGCCTGGCCAAAAGGGTGAACCTTCATGACAATCTTGCCTTTTTCCTAATCTTAGGAGAAAAAAAAAAAAGTTCTTTTCTATTAAGTATGTTGTTAAATTCCAGGTTTTTCCTAGTTTGTTGAGAACTGCTTTCATGAATCAAAGGCGGAGTTTTCTCAAATGCTTTTCTGCTTACATTAATAACATGATTTCTGACCTCTGTTCTATTATGGAGTATTATATTAATAGATTTCTGAATGTTAAACCAACCTTGTGTTCCTAGAATAAATTCCAATTGTTCATTATATATAACCCTTTTCATATGTTGCCAAATTTGGGGTTCTAATATTAAGAATTGTGTCAGTGTTTACAGGAGTCCATGTTTACTTGTGATGTCTTTGTATAGCTTTGGTAACAGGGTAATAATGGCAGAATGAACTGTAAGGTATTCCCTCCTTCTGTATTTCATGGAAGAATCTGTGAAGAATTGGTGTCATTACCTGTTAACATTCCTGAGAGAATTCAACAATGAAGCTATTTAAGCATGCGTTTTTCTCTGTGAGAGGAGTTCTAATAATTAATTCAAATTCTTTGTTATTGAGCTATTCAGATAATTTTTTTTTCTTGAGACCAGGTCTCACTCTGTTGCCCAGGCTGGACTGTAGTGGCACAATCAGGGCTCACTGCAACCTTAATCTCCTGGGCTTAAGTGATTCTCCCACCTCAGCCTCCCAAGTAGCCACGACCACGAGTACGTGTCACCATACCAAGCTAATTTTATTTTTTGTAGCAAATGGGGTCTCACTACATTGCCCAAGCTGATCTTAAACTCTGGGGTTCAAGCACTCCTCTGCCTCCGCTTCTCAAAGTGCTATAATTACAGGTATGAGCCACTACACTCTGCCTTCAGATGATTTTGATAGAAGTTCTCTAGGAATTTTTCTATGTTATCAAAGTTGTCTCATTTGATGGTATGAACGTATTTATTTTATAATCTTTAAAATTTCTTTTTAATTTCTGCAATTTTCCCTTTTCTGGATTCCACATCTCTTAACACTTAAATATAGATTTTTTTTTTCCCTAATCAAATATCAAGTCTATTTTAACAAAGTAAAATAAATAAAAGAAGAAAGAGCGGTTTAGTGGAATAGATTACAGTATCTTCAGAATCAAGGTCAGTTGTATAAAAAGATTTTCTATTTTTTACTGTCTCTTATGTACTTTATAATAAGGAAAGTGGTTTTCTTTCAAGTGCTAAAATTAATTCCTGGAGTGAAAGAGAAAAACAAAGCAAGGGGAAAAAAGAGAAAGCAAAAGAACCATAGGTTTAGTCATATGCAACAAAGGAAAAAAAAGAATATTTAACTTTCCATCAATAAAAACTTGAAGCCAAGGATAAAAAGAGCAGAAAATTCACAAAAACTGTTAAGAGCCAGGCAGCCACTCCTTCATACCAAACCAAGTAATTTAATATTTGGCATTTCTTTAGTTCCCACAAATTCCAGAAACTGACTCCTAGGTTCGGCTAGTTTTATATGGTGGTAGAAACTTTTAAAATTGTGTGTTATTTTTTAGATTCCATGTGTCCATCCCCAACTTCCTGACACAGCCACAAAGAAAACATGGTAACTAAACTGGAATCGACTTGGCCTACCCAGCTACATGAAATTCCATGAATTTAGTCTGTTTCCCATCCTCCTCTCTCTCTACCCCACCTCTTGGCCTCAGCTGCCAAGTTCACAGTATTTCAAGAGTCTAAATTCAAATAAGAACAAACATGTTTCATGAGGCTGCCAAATACTCCAAGATGAAACCCTCTTCCCTTCCAAATAATTTTACCGTTACTTTCCACCTCCCAAATAAAAATTATAGTTATTTTTTGGTTCCACTACAAATAATAAAACCACAGATTCTTAGGGTTCAGAAGGAGTGCTGTAAATCCACCAAACCCATCTACTCGCCCTTAAGCACTGTTTAGATTAAGACAGGGGAGTATCTGCTATATTAATGCAAGAGGCTGAACTGAAACAGATTGCAACTTGGTCTAATTCAAGCTTCCCAAAACCATTCCTGTCAGGTAGCAAAGCTGCCCAAACAATACTCCTGATGGTTCCAAAAGAAACTCTGAACAGCCCTTTCCTGTTTAGCCGAAGCCAGCAACATCACAAAAGAGCCAAGCCAGCCACTACTGGCTGCTCTTCTCATCCTCAAAGAGAATCTCGGTGACAAGTCGAAATGGAATGAATACCCTTAACGTGATAACAAAACTCCCTACTAAAATTATGACTGAGTGAGAATAAAAGAGAAGGCCAATCCAGAGGGAAAAATATTTTCAACACCAATGAAGATTTATTTCCAATTAGAACTTATTTCACAGCTCTTGTGTTTGGAAATTACTGCAAGAGGATCCCAAGATATCACATTTTCCCTGCCTGAGTGAAGACAGCCACACAGTTGACTGGGCCTAATGAACTTCCCATTCCACTGCCAGCCTTAGTCACTTCTAGCACAGTCCAGCTCTATTATGGCTATATTCAACTTGTAAGTACTTTCATTATAGTTTCTAGATTTTTCTGGCCATTCCCGTTCTTTTCTGGCATCTTCAAACCACTGAAGAGCCACCAAGTGTCAATCAACATAAGGAACATCTAAACTATATACTCAAACCTACCTTCTACAAAACCAAGCCCTTGGCATTCACAACTACAAATCCCCTTATACAGAGCTTGACCTGCAGTGGTATATACCTGGGACAAAAATCCTTCATTAGATTATGTGTATTTCTAAATTTGTCTCAGATACATGAACATCATGCCCTGAATACTCAGTCTTAGTGGTTTCTAAGGCAAAAATCATCCAGCAGCTCCAAAAAGTCCCTGTGTTAAAACCTTATATTTAGATTTGGAAATATGAAAATAAAAATAATACTGAAAACAAGTTACTTTACTGCTAGTGCAGAGATCTTTCAGTGACTTAAAAGGTCTAAGGGGCTAAACCGCAGACAACAATGGATGCTTTCTCTATGTGATGACACCTAAAACAGTGTAGAACAGCCACCTCAAGGGAGGTAAAACAAAACTTCTCTCTCCTCCATTTGCCTCCTCAATCAGAGGCAAAAGATCTGAGGCTATAAAAAAAGTGACACATCTTTCTACTGAACAGGCAGTGCTGTATGAGGCAATCTTTTCTAGATCCACCTAAAACAACCAGGAGGAATCTGGGAAGCCAAACAAAGGGGCAAGTTACTGCCTGGGGGCGTGGTCCAGCCCTCCCACCTCCCCACTGTGCTTCACATCCTCCACACACTTCTGTATGAAGAGAGAAGATGGTCTCACTTCGTTCTAGCAAAGCCAGAGTTGCAGACCTCAGAGCCATCACACATCATGGCGTCAGCCAACTGCAGAATCAAGGGATTTGGCCTCTATCAAAACCTACAGTTTTCCACCTTGGCTTTTCTTCAATTTAAAGCAAAGAAGCACTTTGGGAGGCAGAGGTGGGTAGATCGCTTGAGCTTAGGAGTTTGAGACCAGCCTGGGCAACATGGTGAAATCCTGTCTCTACAAAAAATACAATAAATTAGCCAGGCACGGTGGTATACACCTATAGCCCCAGCTACTCAGGGGGCTGAGGTGGGAGGTTTGCTTGAGCCTGGGGGGCAGAGGCTGCAGTGAACTGATATCGCACCAGTACACTGCAGCCTAAGTGACAGAGCTTGACTCTGTAGAAACGAAGAGTGGGAGGGGAGGAGAGAGGAGAGAGCAAAAAGAGAGCAGGGGAGGGAGGGAGAGAGAGAGAAAAAAAAAGGAAGGAAAGGGAAAAATAAGAAAAGGAAGGGAGGAAGAATACAGAGGCAGATATGTAGAAGAGGGAAGAAAAGCAAGGGAGCAGAGCATTTACTCTTAACATTTGTGAGCTTAAATGTTATGTCCCCTGCATACTTATACTAAAATCACAGCACAAGTAACCAGCCTAGTGCTTGGAACCAAGTGCCCACTGATAATGTATTCATTTGCAATTTAATGACTCGACCACCCATTTTCAATTTTCATATTTTCCATTCACTGAGTAGTAATGATTATTATATACATGTTATAAAAACATTCAAGAGAAGCAAGGGTGCACAGTGATACCCAAAACGAATTGTAATGAAATGAGAACAGGCTACCTTTCACGTGTGAAGGTACCTTTCACATGTTAAGGACCCACACTCCCTGGAGGCACGCTTGCTAGCTATTTTTCCCAGTGACAACAATGGATTTGCCCTACACCAGGCACAGATCTGTGAAGGTCCATGACCTCCATCTGATATCTATTTGGAGAATCCTACCTTGAAGCCTGGCCTTCTAAATACCTGCTTCTACTCATCACAGGTCTGTGGCTCAGCTGCATGGGGTTTCAAAGAGCTGCAAGAGCAGTGAGTCCTATAACATACTTTGATAAAGATCCTCTGCATGTCATTCAGAGTCTATAGCACAACCACTGGTTACAAGAGCTACCCCTGCTCAGGGTGTTAACACCAGGTGTGGCCCAAGGCAAAGAACATAGATCCTAATGGGAAAAACAAGAAGACAAACAAAACACCATCATACCCAGTAATGACTGGCAGGGCAAAGGTGAGGGATAGGAGGAGCTAAACCAGAATTCTACTAAAATCACAGAAGTTGAAGGCCTTAAGGAAAGCCCAAAGCCCCTAATTTAAAAACTAAAGAAACCAGAACCTGGCTTAATCCCCACGTTTAAACTTTCAGTTAGCAGCAGACCTGGCAACAGAAACCCGTTCTCCTTTTACTCAATGTATCTTGTGGGACTGAAGAGAGTCAGTTGTTTCACTTGTGAACTGAGGCACCTGAATCAAACCATTCCTCTTTGACCTTCACTGACCTCCTTCCGAAGAGGAGAGACTTGAGAGGATTAAATGAGATGCTATATGTGAAGCAGAGTCAGCACTGAGCAAAAGGCCTTGAGTCTCAGAACGCGTTTTCCTATTTCTCAATTCCAGATGCTCTCTACATATCAGTAAATACCTTCCCTAAGGTACACTTAGTTCTGACGACCCAGACACAATCTGAAAACCACACACTACTGCTATGATATTCACTAAGTTGATAGTCACTAAATTAGGCAATAGTTGCCTTGCAAGATAAAGAAATGTTTCATTTTAAAATTCATTATCAGTGGGCCCAACCCTTTTAAAAATTAGAAATGCCAATCTCCAGACAAAAAAAAAAGAGAAGGTAATCATATATGCCAACCAGGCCTGACAGAACCACTGAGTGAATGAATTTGAGAGGGAAACATTCTAGAGAAACAATCACGGAGAGCTCCAGAATGAACCAGACTCTGACTGCCAATATAAAGGGAGAGACGAGGCATTATACTTAATGCCACTTGAGTGACCACCAAATATAAAACATCAAAAGATTCTAGCAGGGCCCAAACTTTACAAGCTTCTAGGGAAAACTGACTAAGCGAGTAGTCATAGCAGCTGTTATCACACTTAAATATGAGCTCTCTGAGGTGAGGTCTTTTTGTGTATTTTGTTTTGCATTATGGTCCTGGCACCTAGAAGAGGCTCAATAAGCACTTACTGTGTCCCATAACTGATTCTCAAACTCCATATAGCCAATTTGATCCTCAAGTGGGCTTCCTCTGCATGGCTCATCTGAGAGAAGTTCTGCCATGCTTTCTTTTTTTTTTTTTTACCACAACTGTAAAGCCCTGGAGAAACTGGCTTGGCTTTGCAGCTCAATCTTGCCCATGTTTCTCTACTTATAGCAGACACTAGATAGAGATAAGCCAGAGGATCAGCAAGCCTCTCTGTCACAGCAATCAACTCTGCTTGACCACCCTGTCAGTGCTGTTTTCAGGGGGAGCACCCCTTGTAATGTAAAACCAGCCATGGAGGCAGCATGTCCAATGCAGAAATGAAGGATGATCTGGAGAGGTTTTAGAAGAACAATTTCTATGACCAAAGACAGTACAAACCAAACTGTATGAAATGACTAAAGACAGGAAGCAATACCTCATGTTTGCACGTGGAAGAGACACAGGAAGAAGAGTGTAAGAAAGGAAGAGAACAAGCAGACCATCAGTTCCCGATCTGCTGCACACTAAGTGCAACTGTCCTCACCCTTGTCCTCAACCTATTACCTACTTTAATTCTCCACGAAGGCCCCAGAGACTGCTGAGTGGCTCTTACTAGACAACTATCATCAGAGTAATTTTTAAAAGTGACCGTTCTGGCCAGAAATGTTAAAAGTAGCAAAACTAAGAATGCACAATAATGCAACAAGTGGCCAAGATCAAGCTGGTGGAAGCAGCTCTTCTCCAAATCACCTCACTGTTTCAAGTGTGCTCTTTTGGAAAGATGGGATGCACACAAGAACACACGAGTAGGACTATCAAATACCTCACAGTGTGCCTTGAATCTGCATGATATGGAGAGCTCTCCAGCTGGTAAGTCCTGTGTCAGGGGTAGGTCCCCAGGATCACTTCCAAGTTCCATGATTTGCTAGGAGGACTCACAGCACTCAGCATATATACTCACAGTACATATCCATGAGTATGTATTAACAGTCAAGATTATAGCAAAAAGATACAAAGCAAAATCAGGAAAGGGAAAAGGTGCATGGGGCAACTTCCAGAGACCAGGTGTAAGCTTCCAAGAGTCCTCTCCCAATGGAATCAAATAGGACATGCTAAATTCCTCCAGCAACGAGCTGTGAAAACAAATGTGGCTTACCAAGGAAGTTCATTAGAGATTCCAGATCTTACTGAGTGTTGGTCACTACATCTAACATGTGCCAAGATTCCAGACTCCCAGAAGGAATAAAGGTGTTTAGCATAAACCATATTATTTGCACAAATGGTTGAAGCATAGTCAGTCACTCATAATCAGGGTATGGTAGGAAACTGGATATCCAAGACCCAAATTCTCAGATGCTAGTCCATGGTTAGTCTTGCAAGCAGACCTTTCTAAAGACAGCAGTATCAGGCCTATTATGCTGACAACTTAAAGCAGAGTCCTACAACCACATCAAAGTTCCTCAACATCTATATGCACACAACACACAGTGTTCCGACTCAGGTAGTACACAGAGACTAGCAGGAAGCAGCTGGCTGATGGCTTTGTGCCCAGGCCACTACCAAGAGGCACTATTGGCAAGCACTTAGGAAGGGCCACAGGAGAGAGATCAGCACCCTAGAAGAGAAAAGTGTTCCCCAAGAGCATGCAGCCCAGCAATGGTTGCCTTCTCCAAGTCAGAGGGAGCAAGACAGGCCCAGGGAGCAGAAGAGCAGTCCTGCCAAGCAAAAGCCATGTGGGAAGAGGAAGAGAGACAGCCAAACTGGGGTGCCCAACCCCCAGGACAAGCAATGCCCTTGAGGAGCAAGTCTGGGTCCTGAAGAGGATGGAAGTGATGCCCACACAGGGGGACGCAGAGAAGCCACAGGAGAAAGACTGGGGCCCTAGAGACAAGGGAGATGAAACACGCCCAAAAAAGACTGGTAGTTTAACCATGTGCCAAGTCTTTCAGCTTCTAGGTGTTAACCACTGGCTTCCACCCTCTGGTTGGTTTTTTAATGTAATGTGTTTTACAATGCTGTGAAAACAGTGACAATGAGAGGTTTGAGCAGGTAAAGCCCATTTTGTACATCTGATATTTCCAGAAGGTATGGGAGTAGGGGAAAGGGAGAAGAGTGGGAAGGGAAATGGGTGGCTGTCAGGCGAGAGTGTGGCTACAACAGCAATATTTCTGGAAACCAGTTATCTGGGGAATTCACAGGAAGATAGGCTGACGCAAGTATTACACTCACATACATCATTTGAAGAAAGATGCCTGCCATTGTCATTTATTGGTTTTTGCAGATGGCATGACACCCGTGCTTATAAGTTTTTATTCATAAGAAAATGAACCATCAATTTTAGGAAGCCTTTGCAAATACTTACATGGTATCAAGCACCACCAAACTAACATCCAGTTGAGGGGTTGACCTTTTCTTTTTTTTTAAGAGTCAGATGGTAAATATTCTAGATTAGCTGGCCACACACTCTCTGTATCAACTGCTCAACTTCTGACATTGTGGTGTGAGTAGCCACAAGCAACACGTCAACAAAGGAACATGTCTGTGTTCCACTATGACTTTATTTACAAACTGGACTAGATTTTGGCCAACAGGCCATCATTTGCCAATCACTGATCTAATTCCTATATGGAACTCTTTAGGCAGAAACAGTCTAAATGCTCTTGAATGGCCATTTAGGTTATTTCTGTGGAACTGATGTTGAGCCATTTGATAGGCAATGTGTATCATGTGCTCGATAAAGTGTTTCAGGTGCCGCCATCCTCACAAGAAACTACCAGAGCCATGTCGCGGAGACAAAACTACACCAAATCAGCAAAAATAAAAGAGGCCTTTATTTCTCTTGACATCAGCAAGAGAATTATAACTTTGGTAAGCACTTGAGAATAAAAACCAAAGACAGACATGGACAGAAAATTCACAAAATATACAAATCCCATAAAACATATAGAAAACATCCAGCCTCTCTAGCAATCAAAGAAACAAATGTAAAATATCATTTTCCACTTATTATACTGGTACATTTTTCAAAGGAAAATACCAAGTATTTACACAGAGGATGTGAGACAGGATATTCATACATTATTGATCAGAGTATAACTAGTAATGTCTATCAAGTCTTAAGATGCTTTATACTCTAGCCTTCTAGTTATAAATAGCAAAGTCTTATTTTCTAGGGAGATTGAACCAAAAAAGGCTCTGGACTCAGAACAGTGGAGAGGGTAGAAAAATGGAAGCGAGTTCTCTACAACAAATTTTAAAAGGTCCCAGTCTCTAGCTTTGAAGCAAAGTTCTGGCAGCCTCTGGGCAGGAGGCTAAAGGATCCATCTACGGGGAAACTAACCAGGCGCAGAAAAGACTGAAATAGACATTTCAGGTCTCACATCATCTATGGTTCCCTAGGAGGTGCCCCAGCAGCTGCCAGCCCTCACTCACAGCCAACCTCACCCTCAAATACGAAACAGCACTACCAATCACCAGATATGTGAGAAAACATTCTCACACAAAAGAAAGAAAAGTGAACACAAACTGAAAGAGGAAAAGAAAAAACAGACAGTACAGAAAACAGAATTTAACAATATTTTAAAAATATAATATCTGACAGATGAGCGAATCTTGATTCATGAAACCAGAGCAAGACCAGGATTTTTGTTTTTTAAAAGACCTTGAGAGAACAAGAACTCTTGGAAAGGAAGACTAAAATAAAAGAATTAAATTCAGAAGAGGAGATGGATGTAAAGTTGTGAAACTCTTACAGAAAATTCAGCCAGAAGATGAACAGAAGGGTAACAGGAGAGAAAAGTGATATGATAGTGTTGTACCAGAGCGAGCATAGAAAATCAACACTAAGACAAAAGTATGCCAAATTGCAGGGTCTTTATTGCCGGCAGCCACGGAGGACTCATATCTCTCCAACCTGTGGCCCTGAAAGGAGGGTGTCAAGACCTTTTATGCTCGTAAACCATCTCCTGGGCAGGGGTGGGGGCGAGAGGCTTTGGACATTCCAAGGGCCTTTGGACATTCCGAGAGCCAGTGAACTTTGGACATTCTGTAAACCACCTCCTGGGCAGGGATGAGGGTGGGGGTGAGAGTCAGTGTGAGGGGCTTCAGACATTCTGAGGGCCAGGGGACTTTGGACATTCCGATTGTTACTTAAGTGGCTCAAAGAAGTCAAGGTAAGTGTTAGTTTACACATTGCCTGGGTAGGGTGGAAATTACAGACCTTAGTTACTTATTAGGGGCCAAGATGGCATGGGTTTGGACTGCTTGCCTGTCACATCAGGGTTACAAGAGCAGTTTCAACAGAAAGCCGAGGTATGGTTGAGGTATGCAGTTTTATGGGGCTTTTACCATGTCACAACAGAAGGAGTGGGATTAGGGCCCCAATGTGCACAATCCACCCAGTGAGTTCTAGAAGGAAGACTGTGGGGAGATGAGACGAATAAACAGTTCACAAAAATTTCCCAGACAAGAAAGATATCACAGAAGAGTCAGAATAAGAATGAAATGTGGTCCATACCAGGTACAGGAAACAACAGAACAGAAGGTAGTACTCAAATCCTACCAGCTTCCAGAAGGCCGAAAGTCACATCCAGGGGTGGTAATGCCTCTGGACTTTGCAAAAATGACTCTGAAAGGCAGAAGTCAAAGGAACAAGATCTTCACATTGATAGAGAAAAACATGTTCAAACCTAGAATTTTATATGCAGCAAATGTATTATTCAAGTGGGAAGGCAGAATAAAGACGTTTTCCAATATTCAAGAAATCTCGGTCGGGTGCAGTGGCTCATGCCTGTAATCCCAGCACTTCCGTAGGCTGAGGCAGGCACATCACCTGAGGTCAGGAGTTCAAGACCAGCCTGGCCGACATGGCAAAACCCCTTCTCTACTAAAAATACCAAAATTAGCCAGGCACCTGTAATCTCAGCTACTTGGGAGGCTGTGGCAGGAGAATTGCTTGAACCTGGGGGAGGGGGAGCGGGGGCCACACAGAGGCTGCAGTGAGCAGAGACTGTGCCACTGTACTCCAGCCTAAGTGACAGACGAAGACCCCATCTCAAAAAAAGAAAGAAAGAAATCTCATAATTTCCCCCCATGTACCTTCTTCTCTCAGAAAACTACTACAGGATAAGGCAAGAAACCAACGAAGAGGAAGATATGGAATCTAAGAACTACAAGGCCCAGCACCAAAGAGAGGAAAGGCATTGGAAACAGTCAGTGCCAGGACAACTGTACAGCAGGCCCAGGATACAGCCAGGCCAGCCTGCAGCAGGAGGGCAGAAGGCGTCAGGAAGACGACCACTGAGTAAAAATCCACCTGGTAAACTATCTGATCTGTGGGCCACAGTAAGAAGGGTTCTCTGATGGAATGTTTAGGGCTGAATTTTGGTTAGGATAAGAAATTTTGTGTGCTTTGTTCACTGATGTGTGCCTTTCATACATTGTGATATGCTACACAATGAAATGAAGTTCTTACGTTTGCATAGTTTTGATTAATTATGACAATATTTACTAATTATTTCACACAGAAAATAGCGTGAAATTAGTAAATATTGTCTTAATTAATCAAACTATGCAAACATAAGTAAATTATTAACTCTGGACAAAACAGAAAGATGTATCAGAATGGCAATTTACTATCATCCTATTTTATTTTAGCAGGTGGTTAAGCAGTGTCCTTATCGAGTAAGGACTGACCACTAATCTGACCCCAACAAAATTTAGGACATTCTGATTCTAGGAAACAGAAAGGAGCCATGTGGGACAGGGGTTGCTGGCAATGGTGGCAGTGTCAGAAAGCTAAATTCCCATCTTCCATAACGGAAAATCGGTGGATAACCTCAAAAAAAGCCAGATGAGGAAAAGCAACATAAACATGTTATTGAGAAATATGAAAATATATTACTGGAAGAAACAGGAGTTAGAAGTATTTGTGTTTGAGGAACAAAAGTCAGGGTAAGAAGGAATAAAGTATATCGCAGAATACTGATTTTGTTTTGACTTTTAGATTTATACTTTAAAAATTATATACATGCACTAATTTGATAGAAATAAATATTAAACTTAAAAAGGGCTTCTACCCTTTGACCTAGCCATTCTGTTTCTAAAAAACTCTCCCAAGAGAATAATGCAAAGATTTACGTTCACCACAATGATCTTTTTAACAGAAAAAAAAAATTTGAGAACATAGTTAATAAAATATTATGTGCTGATTTAAAAATAAAGTTTTTGAAGAATAAAGAGAACACTTCCTTAAAAATCAAGATTTTAAAATCAAGAGCATACTTATAATGTTTATGCAATATACACACAGAAAAGAGCTGGAAAGAAATAACCATCTAACAGTCAAGTGCTCTAGAAAACAGGATTGTGAGACGTTTTTTTCCTTATTCTTTTCTGTATTTTCCAAATTTCCTGCAATAGCTTGGCCTTAACTTATCAAGCATTATAAAAAGTGTTTCTAATTTTTAAAGCAGAAGAAGAATTGAAAAAGATTTCGATATTTCTCTAGAGACAATGGCCTCACTTAAAATATATAATGGTAAAGAAGAAAATCAAAGGGCAATCAATATACAATAGCAAAAAGACCAAAACAAACAAACCAAAAAATCAAAACTCACAAAATTAAGTATGCTTAACACCTAAAACATTTACAACAATATCCAAATGACCAGAAAGGTTTGGACTCTTGGGTTATCTTCCATTCTTGAGCCTTGAACTATTTTCATTTTTAAAAATGCCACGTTACCTTCTGATGTGATACACAATTAAATACGATTGTCCCAGCAGTGGCCGCATCTTTGGGCACATTAGAGATGCACCAGCCAGGATCTGAACCTTGGCTCAGATGTCCACCATTTGGAGCAGATTATGCATCATCTCCTACCCTGATACTCTTTGTCTATTCAATTGAAGTAACTGTTCTGCAGGTTTGATCTGAGGGAAGAACTAATAAAATATTTTAAAGTTATTATTTGTGCCTGGGACATAGAGATCTCTCATAAACAGAGGCTTTTTTTTTCTATTTTATGAACACTCTACCAATCTAATATGTTTAGCATACAGGGTTGCATGCAGACTATGTACTGCATTCCAGAAAGCACCATTCATTTAGACCAGGGGTTGGCAAACTTTTTCAGTAAAAAGCCAGAGAGTAAATATTTTCAACTTTGTGGCCCATATGGTCTCCTTCACAACTACTAAACTCTGCAGTTGTAGTATGAAAGCAGCCACAGACAATAAGTAAACAAATCGGCATGGTTTTATGTTCTAATAGAACTTTATAAATTTAAGTAGTGGACTGGATTTGGCCCATGGGCCACAATTTGTTGACCCCTGACAGGCTATGTGAATGTAGCCCACTAGAACAGTATGGCAGCTAAAAGTTCCAGCACTAGAATTGCTGAGATAAATCTGGAGAACCATCCACAAAGAATTTTGGAAAGCTGCAATCTCCCATTTGGGGGAAATGTTAGAACATCTACATCTTTTCCACTTATAAAAGCTCATGAATCTCTGGCTCTGAAAGAGGAAAAACAAAGATTAGGTGATTTGCTGAAGATCTCAGCATCAGTTCTGTCAGCAGTGGACCTAATCCCAGCCTCCTAAACCCTGACCCTACATTTCTTCTCTAGGACTCACAGTCCCTAGCCTGGAATTCCTCAATCTGTGGCCATTTTACATTCTCAACTCTAATTGCTACCAATCACAAATTTCTGAGACAGCCTAGTGCAGTGATGTATCCTTGCATCACACAGAGAGAACCCAGTAGCCAGGAGAAGCTGTATCGTTCTCCTGTTAAGAACAGGACCTAGTTTAGGTCAAGCCTCATAAATACCAAGAAGACCAATGACAACTTCATGATGGGATTCTGAAGCCTCAAAGCCACACACCCACATTCTCCAAACTGAGAAGATTTTCTGTAAAAAACGGATACTACATTCCTCAACAATGGCTTTAAGTGTGAATAGAGACAAGCACCTACAGACAAGAAGTTGACCGCTGTAAAACTCCACACCCACTTCATGATTGAAACTCCAAACCCTACCCCAAATGTGTGATCCTTCTGTTAAATCCTGATTTTATTTAACTCTTTCTTCAATGGATGACTAGAGCCTGCTCCTGCTTTGGTGCCTCTAACATAATTTTTGAGGCTCCTTCATTTTGGTTAAAAACTTGTAGAACAAAGGCACATAAAGACCCTTTGAAAACCATCTGCCGAAACCATATTTTGCTAGTTATAGCAACAGCCAGTATTTACTGAGCACTTACCATGTGCCAGCCCTCCGCAAACACTTTCTTAGGTGGTCCCATGAGCTAGTTTCTGCTGTACAGATGAGAGAACTGAGACTTAACCTCTCTAAAAGACTTCACCACAGTGGCACCACCGCGGAACTCAGACTTGAACCCCAGCAGCCTGCATCTATACTGCACACTTACGTCTCATCATATGTTGAACCACTCAATTAACACATCCAGACCTTCCTGTGGTTCCAACACTACTCTCTTGAAAGTCCAGTCTGAGCCTAGCAGAAACATAAATGACAGATGATACAGTAAATGGTCTTTTTGTTTTTTAATTTTGGTTTTAATAGGTCTCCTTCTGTATTAGGATTAAAAGGGCCCAAAAGTGGTTCTTAAACATGCCCAGGAAGAATGAGCCCCAGGCTGTTGTGCAGACAGATCCTTCCAGCAGCTAGCTGGAGAGCCCCAGGCCTCTCTCACTGAGTAATATGGGTCTCTGCTCAGTCTCTCTTCCTTGGAGAGGCTTTTTTTGACAAGCCCCAAACCTGAAACAGCACCCGCTTCCTTTGCGAATTCCTTACTCTGCTTTGCTACTCATCAAGCATTTTCCACCACTAGATATGTTTACATTTTTGTTTACTTCCTGCCTTCACTGCTGAAGTATAACCTCCAGAAGGAAAAGACTTGGGTTTGCTCATCACTATCTCCAGTGCCTAGACAGTGCCTGGCACAGAACAGGCACTTACCACATCTGTTAGTAAAGAATCAAATCAGTCAGTCTCTGGGTAGTAGAACTACAGCTGCTTTGTATTTTCATCTTTTTGTTTAGCTTTAATTTCCAGACTTTCAGCAGGATATCCCTCCTTGTACTACAAAAGCACTGTTTGTCAAGTCTTTTCTCTTGAAAACACAGCACTATTATTCAGTTACATACATAAACTCAAAGGTAGAGATGATAGCTGCACGGTCACTGGTAGCCTGGACGCATGAAAACCCATGCTAAATTAATCCCCAGGCGCCTGGTTTGCCAGCTCCGTACACCCAAGCCTGGCATGCTACACACTCCTGGCCAACTCAGGAGCTTTCCTAGCCAACTCAGTTGCTACTAATGGCCTTCTGCCCTCAGGGAGCAACCATCCTCCCCATGTGGCATAGCGACGGGCTAAAAGCCACTCTCTTAATCCTCACTGCATTCCTGGGCGGTACAGGGAAGGTAGTTTATCTTCATCACCATGTCACTGGTGTCTGACAGAGGCCAGAAGCAAAAGGAGAAAACCTGAACTCATAACTGTCTCTAGGATACACCCGTCTGCCTCCCTAGAGTTAAGATTCTGTGAACCACTGATGAGAAATAACTGGCACTTCTGCCAAGAGGTTCACTGTGTTTCAACCTCAGATACCATCGGATACAGCTTTTACTAATCTTCTCTTTGCCTCGACCCAACTTCGCCATGAAAAGCAGTCTTAAATATTTACTTTGTTCTTCTGCAAATCTTGCTATAACTTGTACTGTTCACATTAACCACACTTAATGAAAGCAATTATCGAGAAGGTTCTATTAACATAGAGTTTAGACAGGTTAATGACTGTCTTCCCTTGAGAACTGAGTACTCCCGCATAGGAATTCCCTTCCCTATTTCGGAGTGGGAAGGTACAGTAAAGGGTCAGGCAGTTTCTGGATCTGCTTAAGTTTGCTGTGACAAGTAGCACAGGAACCACAGGACTTGTGACAGGAGAAAATTCCTTCTGTGCCAATTCCTGTAGCACATTGCTATCCCTACTGGCGACGGCCATAGAGTTTGAAGGTCATTTCCAAGGCCAGAAGGTCAAGCAAAGCCAATAGGTTCTCTTGGACTAGGGTGAAAGCAGTTACAAGTTGAGGCTCAAAAAAGATATGAGCACAGCCAATGGTCTCAGTCATTCTCCTCCAGTAGATAGTGAACTCAACATTCCCAAAAGGGGCCCTGGTTTCTTCCCCAGCAGCATTTCCACTGCCTGACACAGACCTGGCATCACATAGTCAGTGTAGGCTGGATAAAAGATACATCAGTGTTTGTTACGTTACGTTCGTGACCACTCCTTTCTAACAGGGTATTCATCACAGAGGGCAAGGTCAGTAGGTAGGTCACAGGGAGAAGATGTTGGACCAGGATCTCAATATGCATCATCTCATTGCATCCTCACATGAGGACAGTGTTGGTGTCACTATCACCACTGCACAGAGCACACATCGGAAGCTCAGCAATCATAAGTTTAATAAAATGCCAACAGCACGTATGCAAGTGGATCCAGAGTTCTACTCAAAAATATCTGATGCCAAAGGCCAGATCCAGGCTGTGACTGCCAAGTAGCTTCCGGACAGCCCCTTCACAGGGTCTGGTTTTCTGTATAAAATGCAGCATTGGGAATGGGTAGTTTACATGCCCATCAAGCACTGACCATCTGCTACATGCCTGGCCCAAGAGTCAAAACCTGAGTTGGACACTTAAGAAGCGTATGAACCAACAGCCAAAACTTACTGAGCTCTTATTTTTGTGCAGCACCTTGAGTGTGTTCCATGTGTTAACTCATACTACCAGCAACAATACTATGGCACAGGTTCTTAACCTCGTTTTATAAATGAGGAAACTGACTGGCTTTATCCAGAGTCCCACAGTTCTATGGCTCCTGTTTAATCAAGTCCCCCCAAGTGGGGGAAAACATTAGCACAAGTCCTTCACTGGGTGTCCACTTGTCTCTGGTTCAGGAGCATCTCTAGCTGCACCAAGGTAAAGAGAGAGTTTCCACAGTAAACGTTGACTAGAAAAGCTCTCCAACATGAAACTTCAAGACAGCTTAAAACCAGCGAAGAGTGAGCTGCCCAACACTGACAATGCAAATCAAAATGCAGTTTATAATGCTCTGTCAATCCCAGATATGTTGTCCTCAGCTGGCTCTGTCCATGCCATGGGTCCTCTGCTTGACATAAGCGGATTTGGGGTTTGTGATCCCACACGTGAGACTTGCTGAATGTTCACGGGTAAAAGAGGGATGGAAAAAGGAGGCTGTGAGATGAAGAGTATTTCTGCTGTCCTGATCTGCGGGGCAGTTCAGCCCTTCACAGTCACATTCCTAACTGAATCCCTCTTTCTGTCCTTTCTAAACCCAAAGAATTTCAAAACATCTTCACCCCACACTGCTTTCTTTCTTCTTTTTCTGGGATATAAGCGAGAAGGGAAAAACAAAAACTAGCAACTGATTTTTATTTAGGCTGCCTAATTTTAGAAGCTGTGGATATGCAAAGCCAAAAGCACAGCTAAAAGGAAAAATCTCTCAAAATGCCAGAAATCTTCAAACCTACAAAACCTTTTCAAAAACATGGAGTCAGATACCTCTCTCCCATGTCTCACTAAATCAGCTTTATTCCAAATATTTTTCTAAATTATAAAATCTCAGGCTCTACAATGAGTTCGTTGAAATACATGTTAGTGAAAACAGGTAAAGAATGAAACAGCACAGACAAGGGACTATGTGAGAAAGCATATGCTATGCTGTGGCTGTGGAATGTCTATTGAATCAATACCATATGTAAGCTGATATCACAACTGTATACACATACCTCATTAAGCCAAATTAAGCTAGTAGGATCTGTCGCCTTCTGATTAAAACAAACAAGTCTAATTTCAGTGTGTCCTATCACCAATACAAAGAACAACTCTGAGCAGAGGCACTTTTAAGGTCCCCCGGACAGCCCTGCAGCGTATGTTACTGAGTTCCCCCATCAAGTGGCTGGGGAGGAACAGTATTCCCAAGACGGATATATATAGTCTCACTTTCTGCAATGAAACAAGCCATGTCATATTCCTTGAAGGGTCAGTAATTAGTCCAATAGAATTAGAAGTTCTGGGTCCCTGTTTCTTTTCTGCAAGAACTATCCATTCAGAACAACCTCTCGGGTAGGGGAGATGGCCTGAATTTTTTTAATCCTACTTACATTTTTATAATTAGCCACCAAAATACACAAAATAAATTCTTATTATGGAATCTCAGTTTTCAAAAAGGGAAGTGAAGCAAAAACTTTTCTGGTCTTAACGTAACAGTAAATTTACCAGGTGCTTCTGGGAATTCCAAAAGGATTCAGGGACTGTCAAAGCAAACAAGTGGCAGAAATGGTGATCTGGAAGTGAAAGCATGGCCGTCAGTGTCATGACAAAGGTTCTAGGACACAGTGGCTGACCAGCAGGAGCGTGTTCAGGAGAGAGAGGAGTGCACTCAGCAAGGACACTTACTGATAAAACCTGCAATTTGCCACACTCCAAGCTTAGCATTGAATTGAAAAGAAAAATATAAGACCATGCCCACACCTTTGAGGAGCTTAGAGACTGGCTACAGAAACAAGAAAAGAGTGGAAAAGTCCAAGGACATACATGGTAGGAATACAAGGCAATACACCACAAACCTCTGGGATGTGAGGGGCATGAAGCAAGTCTTAGGGAGACAGAGCTTCACATGAGACTTGAAAAAGATGATAAAGAAGGGTCAGTCAGAGCAGCAGAAGCATGCCAGGCTGTGGACAAAAACATGTAAGTGTGTAAGAGCATGAATAAACTGCATGCAGGGGTTTGGGCTTGTTCCAAGTGGGGCGGAAGCACATTTGGCCACAGTAGGGCTTAAAATGGTTGCAGAAAGTTAGCAATCCTGAAGTTTTGTCCTCCAAACCCTCAAGGAGAGAAAACCTTTAGTCAGGTTTAGGCTGGCTCCAGAAAGCCAAACCATGACATGACCAGGGTCTCTAGTAGCCATATGCATTTTATCTGCTTATCTGGGATCTCTTCAGGAACCTGCTCCCAAAGATACCAAAAGAATAGCTTCTGACAAGTATCCCATACCTAAGAGTAAACAGCTCAAGTACTTGAAGATGGTTCCCATGTCTGAATCTCTCACCAGCATCCTACGAACCTTCAAATGACATGAACCCCAAGTTTCCTTTTGGTTTAATATAAGCTAGGTTGTTGGCCTCTCGTAACCAAACTGACAAAACATGAATCTGATGATGAGCCAAATATTGGAAACAGAGGCACAAAAAGGTCAGTTTGGGAACTGCAAATTTAAAGTGTTCCAGTGAAATACTATATAAAAAATTATGTTCTAATCTATAAAGCACTGTACAAATATTATTAATTTCACTACCAGTGGTGATATCCAAATAGCCAATCACTATAGTGTTCCATTTTTACGTCAAGATTCCAAATACATAACTTTTAAACTGTAATTAACAAATGCTCAGACAGTACCAACTTTAGGCCAGGCATGTTTCTAAGCACATTACCAGTCTCACCTAATCCTCCTGATAGGGTTTGGTTCAGTGTCACTACCCAAATCTTATCTCAAATTTTAATTCCGTGTCAAAGGAGGGACCTGGTAGGAGGTAAATGAATTATGGGGGCAGTTTCCCCCATGCTGTTCTCATGGTATTGAGTTCTCAGGACAGCAGATGATTTTAAAGTGTGGTGCTTCCTTGCTCTCCCCCTCGCTCTCTCCTGTTGCCATGTTAAGAAGTGCCTTCCTTCCCCTTCCACTATGATTTAAGTTTCCTGAGGCCTCCCCAGCCATGTGGAGCTGGGAATCAGTTAAATCTCCTTTGTTTATAAGTTACCCGGTCTCAGGTAGTATCTGTATAGCACTGTGAAAACGGACTAATATACCTCCTAAAAATACTGTGAAGTGGGCACTCCTATTATTTCCCCCGTTTTACAAATGTGGAAACTCAGCCAGAGAAGGTTAAGAAACAACCCAAAGTCACACTGCTATAAAGTGGTGGAACCAGGATTTGAATCAGGCCAGTCTGGTTCCACAGATGCTGCTTTTCATTGTCCCTCGTCCCCTCAACACTAGCATCAAAGTTTCAACTGCCTTTAAACCGATATTCTGAAACAAATGGCTTGCAGCTACAGTCCTCACAAAACCTTGTCTCTCTGCTGGTTTTTCCCTCAATAAGGAGTCACCAGTTATCCTTCAAGCTACACCCTTGGAAATCATTATGACAACTTCTCCCTTGCCCTTTCCCATGGTCTGTCTGGGTCCTCATCATGCCAGCTGCACCCTAATGTGGTTCTCAAATTCTCCTTCTCCCAGGGCCTTATGAGCATGTCTAATTCAGGGCATTCTCGTGCTAACTGGAGACTAACTGAAGTCCCTCTCACATAGCTTTTGATTGGACCCCTTCATATGCATCTCACTCCACATGGCCGCTAATTATTTTCTGGAAATACAGACCTCACCTATTCATCCTCCTACTTTAAACCTCTCATCAGCTGCCACCGCCCAGGGAACAAAATAGAAACTCCTTCATTTAACACTGAAAATGCTTCACAAACCCCAGTGAACTCTCTAGTCTCATTTTTTAAATTATTGCTCCAAATATGCTGTGAAGGGTACTTTCTGATGCAAAGTAGATCTTTGGGGACCTATCTTGTTTTCTTTGACTTATTTAATTTACTTTCTCATATCTTGATAATTATATACTTTGCTTAAAATAAAATAGAATTTCTTCTAAAACATTCTGCAATTTAAATCCATTCTCTAAGACTACTTTAAAGCATTGTTATTCTGAATTAGTGGCCCTTTCATGAGAAGAAATAATTACATTCTACAGAAGCAGTAGTAAAATGCACATTGCCAAAAACATACCATGGGGCAGGAAAGGAGTTCCTTAAAGTCAGGATCCTAGAACAGTCTTCTGGGAGTTTCTAAACTCCCTTTCCTTGGAGGCCTCAAAGACCAGTGGCAAAGCTAAATGAGGTGGAGATTGGGGGTGTTTGTGAACAGCCTTGCTAGGAAAAGGGAAAGGAACTTTAGGTCTCAGCTGGCCAATCAGGAAACTTCAGTGTCTCAGGCATCTTTCAGCACTAACCACAGGTGAAAATATCCACTGGCACCAGATTCTAACAATATCTCATAGATCGGAATTTCACAGACCTGCCACAATTGACATTTGGGGCTGGATACTTCTATTGGGGGTGGTGTTTTATATATTACAGAGGATCCTTTGCAGCATCTGTGGTCTGCATCTATTAGAACTAAATAGGCTGGTTGCAGATGCTCATGCCTGTAATCCCAGCACTTTGGGAGGTCGGGGCAGGAGGATCATTTGAGCCAAGGAGCCCAACCAGCCTGGGCAACATAGCAAGACCCCATTCTCTACAAAAAAAAAAAAGAAAAAAGAATTAGCTGGGCATGATGGCCCATTGCCTATAGTCCCAGCTACTCAGGAGGTTAAGGCAGGGTAGGGAGGGGACTGCCTGAGCACGGGAGGTCAAGCCTGCAGAGAGCTGTGATCGTGCCACTTCATTCTGGCCTGAGTGACAGAGTGAGACTCTGTCTCAAAAAAAGAAAAAAATAATAATTAAATAAATGAATAGCACATCTTCAATTGTGACAACCAAAATGTCTCCTGACATTGCCATGTGTTCCCTGGGGGCAAAATCACCCTCAACTGTTAATCACTGCTATAGATACATAGCCTCGAAGATCAGCATCACTTCTGAACTATATTTTTCTTCTTCTAAATAAAAATCAAAATATCCTTGACCACACAGTGAAAACCGTATCAACAAAGACAAGCATTTTTCTGTAAAGACACCAAAAGAATAGCTTCTGACAAGTGTCCACATATTTATTGTTACCACTGCAAATTACAAAACAGAAAGTGACAGGCAGATAGACAGATATTTGCTTCTTTCTCAAATTAATAGGAAAGCACCCTTCGATCTCATCTCTCTCCCGTCTCTCAGTGGCAACTGGGATCCCACTGACATGCCAATATCTGACCCTGGGAAAGCCATCTGCTGAGCCACTGCCTAGGGGTGGAGCTAGGACACTTCAGGTGCTACTTCAAAAACTGTTAACACGGGTACACACACAAGGAAAGAACACAGGAACAACTTAATTTCAAGGTCCATTAGCAGCACAAAGGGGAGAAAATTGCAGCTCCAAATGCAAGCCCTGGAACTCAGCAGGGACAGTTTTCATTTTCAACTTTCAAATGGTAATAATAATAATAATAATGGTTGCTGTTTTTAAAAACAGTTTCCAAATTCAAATACATTGCATTTCAAACCCAAATACTACAAAGTGTTGAATGTTGCTACCAACCTTGGAAAAAATGCAGGGTTGCCGGAAGTTCAATTTGGATTAAATATCAGAAAACAGTCACTTGAGTTATACCTGTACCTTTGATTTTGTGATTCTGCTTCCCAAGTGACCTTGCAATTGTTAAGTCATCACAACACTAAGTGGATGCTATCATTATGGTTTTGGCTTTTAGGGAACAGTCAACACTGGCCAGTTATTCAGCTGACGTTGAATAACAACTCGTTATTGACAGTATAAACAAATGTGTACACACACTACCCATAGAGAGCTGCACAATGTTCTTGTCCTTTAAAATATCACAATCTAGAATTGTAACTATCACATCCTGAGAAGGCTCCACATCCTAGAACCATCAATGGGAAGTTCAGTCTTGACTAACAAAAAAGGCAGTCCCACTTCTTAGGTGGTGTCTGCTAAGGTCTGTGAACCTGGGAAATTAAACACCAAGTCCTACTTCCAGGCAAATCACCCCAAATGTAAATGGAGAAGAAGAACTGTAAGAAGACACTCCTCCAGGTGGTGAAACCAAATGCTGTTCTCTCCAGTAGAATCCAATCCATGTGAGCAATATTTACTGAATTATCTTCAACAGGTAAGGTTACAATCAAGACATTTTGGGCAGAACAAAGATAAATCAGACACTGTCTCAGTCCTTAGAAGGCAAGCATTTTCATTATCAGATATGTACACTTTTTACCTTTCCCCACTTCAAGTACATGGCAAAAAAAACCACAGAGCCAATCCTATTCACTCTACTTCCTCATTTAAGATCACAAAACTAGAGAAAAACAGAATGGGCCTTTCTAAAATTCAAAGCATCATTCTAAAAGGAGAGAATTTTGATGAAGGCCTTTCAAGCCCTTTCAGAAAGTAAATATAAAGAAATTAATTTACTGTGTGATTGGTGGAAAGGTGGGGATTTTAAATATCTGCTTTTTCATTCCATTGAGTCCCCTTTATCTTTAATAAGACAAGCAGCTCAAAAAACCAGTTCAATCTGATTTCTTGATTTTAATAAAGTTCATTTCCACCTAAATTTCTCTAGGAGCACATTTACTTTCACATAAAAAAAAAAAAACCCTTGGTGATAAATTTGCAAAGATAAGCCATACTGGATAAAAGCCACAAAGAACACAGCTAGAAAGAGAAAATAAGGACACACACACACACACACACACACACACAGCTATCCCTTTAGAGAAAATAAATTTAGGGATTCCTTCTTCAATTGCTATGGTACCCAATTTAGAGACAGTTTATAACCAACAAGAAGGCATATCAGCAAGCAATAAGATACAACAATAAGCAATCAGAAACATCAGTGAGCAGTAAGATACCAGAGTTAGTAGTAAAGACACACCAGGGAGAACATTTCTGAGCAATTACCACATGTCTCCATTCAAGAAGGGAGAGAGAAAAACTTCACTCAGCGAGGACTGGAACCCCATAAAACTGAACTCTCACAGCTCAGGAGCCATTCCTGAGTTGACAGAGGGGGGTGAGGACAACAGCATGGCCATGAATCAGAGAGGGGACAGAAAAGCAAGGAAGGGCTGCTCATGAATGAGAAGTCATTTAAGTCATTTAAGTTCATTTAAGTCCCTGTCCTCCTTTCTGGTACCCTACGTTACAGACATGGCAAATCATTTTTAATAACTATGTGGTTGAGTGACAAGATATGAAGGACCCTCCACCTTCTGGGGGAAATGAAGAGGGATGCCCAGCATGTCTATATCAACTCTGGCCAAGACAATGTCTATGAAAGGGGTGCCTCTGCATGTGCGTGTGCGTGCGCGCGCGCGCACACACACACACACACGAACCAGCTTTTACAAATGTCAGCCTACGAGGAGACCCGTAAGACAGAGCAATTTCTGATGAGACAGATGATTAAATCTAGGAAACTGGCAACTCTCTTCTAGGTACCTTTAAGAAAATAGTAGTACCTTTTTGCAGATACATGCCTTTATAATTTACAAATGGAAGGAAAGATGGAGCTAACACTCAGAATCTTTCCTCTACATAGCACTAGCAGATCTTAAGTTGAGCTCAGGGGACTCCAGCACTAATGGTTACCCTCTCCCAAGTACCTAAACTCAATAAAACCTTTGAAAACACATCTCAGAGACGCTAAGATTAAGTAAAATCATGTACCTTGGAGGCTCAGAAAGAGGAACTTGTATTTACTGGATGGCTGCTAAATGTCAGTTTCCTCTCCTTCCCTGCGTCCAAACTTTTTTCTGAGTCACCCCTTCTTTACAGCAACCATGGTCTGTGTCATTTTATGCATGTGTATTCTTTTCCTAATTGCCCAGTAAAAATCATGATGGTATGGACTGTGTCCCACACATACCTGAAAGACGCAAAGTTACGCGAATGAGGTTCATCATTAAATGCGTAACTCTAGATTTGCTCCCATTGCCCAAAAAGGAAAAAATAAAAATAAAAACACAACACTCTGGTTCTTTAAATATTAAAAACAGAACACTGTAGGGAGAAGATCCCATAAGTGCCAAGGCAGGAGCCAGAAGCCTCAGCCTATTTCCATATAAATAATGAAGAAGAAAGTAACTAGAAATATAATCATAGTAATTAGCTATTCATATGTGATCTTATTTATAGGTGATCTTAGTTATTCATAGGTGATCCTAATTCTTTTACTAATGCCTCTCAGGTCGGAAGTGTGAACCTGGGGTGACACTGTTTTTATCTGACCCTAAGGCAAGACACTTTAAGCCCTCTGTCATGCCTGTGGAAGGGCTGCTGGAGGGCACCTCAGCTGTGCAGCAGCACCAGTGCTGGGAAAGTGCCCGCCGTTTAGCCATCTTGGGAAGGAGGCATCTAAGATGGCCCAGAGGTTTCCTTCCTCTGGGGAATTAGGAGAAAACTCCGCTCCTCCAAGCTCTTGTGGTAGGCCTGACGGCTGTCAGGTAGCCCCACAGACATCCGGGGGTTAAATGTCTCTATGTGATGCTGTGCTTCAGTGGTCACGTTCCATGTCCACTCTCATGATCCGCTTCTGCACCTGGTTCGTTTTTTCTTAGAAGAGATAATCAGTAAAAGTAATATGAATCTTAATGTCTTTGTTATTTCCTAACAAGTGTGGAAAAAGTGCTGGCCCATTATGCTCCTTACCTCATCTCGGCTACCTGAAAGTCTTAAGCCCTTACCTATATGACATGTGATGTACTTGACCCTCTCACCGACCACCAAGGCCACGCCCTATCTACCCTGACCCCAGCTTTGTACCCAATAAAAGTCAGAGCGTTCAGGCACTCAGGACCACTGCTAGACTCCGCACTTTGGTTGGCAGTGGACTCCCGGGCCCAAACTCTCTTTTGCCTATCTCTGTGTCTTGTGTCTTTTATTTCTACAATTTCTCATCTCCATACCAGCAGAGAGGGGCTCACAGAACCCTGTAGGGCTGGACCCTACAGAGCACCAGTGGCACATTTAAAGGAGTCCCACTCAGAACCACAGGCTTAGAGAACATGCTCAAGAGATATCTGTTAAGCTGTAAACTAGCTCAACACATATGGCTGGTATATTTCCAAATTTTGTTTGAAAGAAGTAGTCACTAAGTCCTTGCCATTTCCTTCTTCGAGGTGTACCCACTACCCTGTGCTCTGCAGCTTAACGTCCAGGGAGCAAAGTCCCTGTGAGCCTTGCAGCAAACAGGACAGCCAGAGGTAGCAAGATCCCATGTTAGGGGAAAGAATGACAGCAGATGTGTTTATAGGGGCCCACAAGCCACAGGACCTCAGAGGCAGTGGGGAGCAGCAAAGTTAAAGGCAGAACACTCCATCCCACCTCCGGAAATATGACACAGAACACTGATGAAACCAGATAGGGCCTTTCCAGTAGCATTTTCTACTGGGTACAGGGGTGGCAAGTAGACACTGAAGAAGCATGGTTCCATTTATTAATAAGCAGCTAAACACAGTGGGAGGTTCTCTTGTCTAATTACAGAAGCTGTTGAAAACTGCAAGGAAGACAGGATTTATGGCCTAGATGACACTGCTTCCGTGTTGTAATTAAAAGTTATTTTTAATACCTTTGTTTGGTTAGATACTTTGAATTATTAAAAATATTTGGCAATTTGAAATTTGCTAAAGGACAAAGAACATTAAAAAAGGTAACAACAACCAGCTTGCATAATGTAAAACAATTAAATGTTTTGACACTGGGAAGTAGGAAAGGAAAAGAAACTCTCCCACTTTAGTGTGTGAACTTTTAGAAGAAGGAAAGACAAAGAAATGTTTAAAAGTATATGAAACAAGATTTATTTTAAAGCAGAAACTGATGTCAAAAGTCACCTAGCTACTTTATGCATTAACCAGAGATTGGCTACCACTCACCAAAAGTAGAGACAGCTTGTTCACAACCATTCACCCAAAGCACTGAATCCTAACCTTCAGGGTCTTCACTTTGTCCTGGGTCCCCAGGAAATAGAGCAGTCACCCTAAGAAGAGTAGTCCTGGCTCAAGCACATAGACCCAGGGGCTGACCTCAGAGCAGTGTGATAGTGGGGGAGCTGGTGAGGGGTGGGGGTTCTAACGTGAGAGGAAGGCAACAACATGCTACGTATAATTTGGGTGTTGTGTTGTTTTTCATCAGTTTTCCTGGTCTCATTCAATATTCCAGTTTCCAGAAGGGGCCAAACAAAATGCATCCCAGTGGGAATGACATGTGGTACACATGAGTGGCTACAGAATCTGCCCAGGATTACACAGGAGCCATTTATCACCTAAAGGCCATTTCCAGAATTTCTATTTCTTCATATACACGTAGGAGGCATTTTCTCCAGTGGTGGCTCTTCTTTAACAACAGGGAGGAGAGAAGCTATTATATGTAACAGACTTTCAAAATTGTCTGATGGGAGTATGGAGGAGGAAGGAACTCTAAAAGGCATGAGCTTCTCAGATAACCTCTGTATTTCATTTAATCTAGGCTATGAATCTTCTCATTAGAAGTGAATTCCAGGAGTCCATTAAGAGAAAATGTGTCACAGACACCACCAAATATTACACATCACAAAACTATAAAAAGCATTTTAACATCTGCTGTTAAATAATAAATTGAAACATCTTTACCATGGCCATGCCAAGTTTATAGAATTTATATTGTGTGGGTTCCAGTAAGAACCACTGCACTCTTTTATTCTCTTCGTGGTCCAAAGCAGGGTGTGACTCCATATGAGAGCGGAGAATTGCTATTCTTACCTGCCACATTAATTTTCTCAAGTGCAACCAAGCTGGGAACAGCTGTGGTGGAGTTGGTTGAGTTTGTTCCGGTGCCATTGACAACAAGATTATCCACCTTTGACTCCAACTTGCCGATGCGCTGCAAAATGTTATCTAATAACACAGCAAGAGTTTTCTTCAGATCTGTAAAAGAAAGTGCAGACTATTTTAAAATTCTATGGCCTCTGCATATCTGTCTGGCTGCTCTCTCTTTATCATGGAGAACAAAACTTCTCAAATGTTTCTGAAGTAGTACAAAAGATATGTCAAACTACATCTGGGAGATGACAAAGGCCATCTTCAATTGGCCCAGATCCTACTAAATACATCAGTTTGTTGCAGAATACAAGTCTGGCAATAAGTGACATGGTGTAACTATTTCCAGCTACTTGGTCAACAGGGAAAACACCTTGTTAGTTAGCATCCTACTATAGCACTACATTAAATTCCTCCTCCTTACAGCACCAGTTTCTCACACAAAGCATGACACCCCAAGGGTATAGCAAGATCCCAAAGTGGCCTCTGGATCAAGTTCATTGTTATTTTTCTTGTTGTATACTCTAGCATGTCCAGGTTTTTTTTAAAGTGTTTATTTCTGTTAGTTACATACATTAACACTTCATAAAAGCTACAGCTCCAGGTTTCCAGGTCTGCTGGGTAACCCAGAGTTAACTATAATCAGATTTAGGAAATATTTAAAATAAATATTAGTCATTCATTTGCTCACAAATATTTATTAAACTACTCCCATGTGCCAGATATTATTCTAGATGCTGGGATGTTCTCTCACAGTTCTTACATTTAAGAGTTGGTTCCCTTTCTCACACATCTGACTACACATTAGAGTGGTGCATTTCCCTCTGGATAAATAACAGGAACTCCTTCACCCCTATGGATGCATTTACTGTTTGTAGACAAGATATTCAAAGAAAAAAAGACAAACTTAGACCCTCTCCTCTAAAATTTCATAATCATAGAAAGATATACTGACTTGTACATGTCAGAAAAGCAGGTGGGTGACTGCATAACCATCCATGGAAATAGAATCCAGACCCATTTCTGAATTGGGAGTGGGCCAGGGGAAAAGGGCACAGTGTGGGTAGCAGGACTGAGAAAAGCCCTGAGTTAAGACAAATGGAAAGCTGCCACCTTCCATTCTCCTAAAAACAGAGCAAACTTGTCCCTGAGCAGATGCTGTAATCTGGCCATGAAATAAACACACACGGTCCAGTCAGCAGCCCAGATCACAGCCAGTGAAGCTCGGCCAAGGTGCCCCAGCCTGTCCCATTTTGCCAGGTGAACCAGAAGCAGATGCTGGTGCTGTGCTTCTTGTATAGCTGCAGAATTTGAGCCAAAGAACTCTTTTGTTTATAAATTACCCAGGCTCAGGTATTTCTTCATAGCAATGCAAAATGGACACCTGTTTTATCTTCACATCCACCCCCTGTGGTAGGTGTGACTCCATTTTACAGATAAGAAAACTGAGGTTCACAGATATGAAATAATGAGCTAATAGATCAGAATGAGGGCTTGCCTCAGGACAGCCTAATTCCCCAAAGCCTCAATGGTACCAATCAGAAGTCAAGGATCTGGGTAGAAAAAAGAAACCAAGGATGAAGTTCAGAGTTTTTCATCCCTAACACAGTGGTTAAAAGCCTGACTTTGGAGCCAGAATCTCTAGGTTTCAGTAATAGCCCTGCACCCGTTTCCTTATCTGTAAAAGAGTGACATGAACAATGCTTCAGCTTTGGGGTTGTCAAGAGGACTTAATGAGTTAATATTTATAAAATGTTTTGAAAACCAGCTGGCACACAATAAGAACTGCATTAACTGCCTTTTAAATATATAAGTAAAATAAAACCTTTCACTGGAAAATGTTCTCATCCTTCCCAAAGAAATCTCTCCTCAGGTGATGCAAAGCTTTATTGCTTTATCCATGGGGTCAAGGGAGCACTCTCCTCTGGTGTCCGCAGTCCCACGGTCAGCATGACTCAGTCTGTCACAGGCACATCATCAGTTGGCATAGACAGCGGGAGTCAGTCACCTGTTCTGTAACTGAGTCTAATTCATCAACTGGCTCTCCAGAGTTCTGAAGAGTGCCAGAGGCCAGCCACGCAGAAGGGGGCAACCGTGCCAGCGAGAAGTGGCAATGTTCGGTATAAAGAAATATTCCTCAGATATAAAAGATCAATCTCCCCCGTTCATAGCCTCTTTGCCTAGAGCCTGTGTCACCAGCCAACTAGAATCTGAATAGAATCTAGAATAGCATTTAACCATCACCGGTAATGTAGTTGGCCAAGCACAGAAGCCCTGGCCCTCTAGTGTAACTTAACTCAGGATTTCTCAACCTCCTAATTCTTTGTTGTGATAACTGTCCTTGCCTTGTAGGATGTTTAGCAGCATCCCTGGTCTCTACTCCCTAAATGACTGCGGCAATTCTCCAGATGTGACAATCAAAAATGTCTCCACACATTGCCAAATATCCTGTGGAGGGACAAAGCTGCCCTGATTTGAGAACCAGTGAATTCAATTAGGTGCATTCTCTCAACCCTGCATTCCCCATTGCCTCTCTGTGGAGACATCGAGAGAGAACTGTGACAGAGGGGTTATAGGACAGGAAATGTAAAAGTGAGAAAGGCCCACTGAATGAATTTGCATCACGTGTGACTTCCATTTACTGGAGGGACTGCTACAAACACAATGGAAAGGTGCAGGGAGGGAAGTCTGACTTCCTCCCTGTGGGAGAGCTAACAGAACATGAGCCAATGCTGATGGGCTCTCAAGAGACTTGTGGACATAGTCCTCAATCCATAGTTACTGGTGACAGTCATTAGTGGACCACACTCTAGGTAGGATACAAAATTGTCATACTTACAATTAAGAAGATATTCTCCCTCAGTTCAAATTACAGTGGCCAGTAAATATGACTGACCTACTATCTCTTGTTGACCCCATCTGCCAAAGATTGACCTTCTGTGACTGTGGGACATGGAGTGAATAAGGGGATTCATGATGATGAGGAGGCATCATCATCTTGGCAACCCCAATATTACCTTCTCCACTTATTGAACCCTTTTTATATGCCAGGCAGTGTGCTGAGCACTTTACATGAACTAATTCATTTGATCCTACCAAGACAATCTGAGAAGCATGTGATCATCCCTCTGCCTGTCTTACAAATGAATAAATCACAGCACAGAAAGGCTAAATAATTTACCAGAGGTGATTACAGACCCAGGACTCAAACCCAGTCTTGTTCCAGAGCCGAAGGCTCTTAGCCATCATGCTTCACTGCCTCTTAAGAACTATAACAGACCTGCCCACCAGCAAGCATCTCTGATCTGCTCCTCCTGAATCTACTTGTTAGGGAATAACCTCTGGGATTTTGCCATCTGTTTGTGGGAAAACATATACCCACCACTCTTAAGACGTACTCATGTCCCTGTCCTGGTGTCTACCTGACACAGTATCACTAAACATCTACCAGTTGATACTGGAGACTACCAAACACATCAAGTGATCCAAGATTTTTTTAAAAATTAAGAATCCTTCTAGATCTTCTGCCTTAAAATGAAGATGTAATATAAGGCTACTAAAAAACTTAAATACTCCAGGCACTTTACCTGGGTAGGCATGTTTTCTCTCTCAATATGAAAGAAAAGGCCGGGCGCGGTGGCTCACGCCTATAACCCCAGCTACTCAGGAGGCTGAGGCAGGAGAATTGCCTGAACCCAGGAGGCGGAGGTTGCGGTGAGCCGAGATCGCGCCATTGCACTCCAGCCTGGGTAACAAGTGCGAAACTCCGTCTCAAAAAAAAAAAGAAAAGAAAAAAGATCATTTTCAATTCAAGCAGCTATCTGAGTCACCATTTCAAAGCAGCCAACCCAAGGTTAAGGATGTTGTTAATAAAACACACAGGACAGAGATGATGCCAAGCCCTCTGTATCATTATACAGCGCTTGGTACATTAGGTATGTATTATGTAAACGAACAAAAAAATGAGTGAAACAAACTACAGTACTCTCACAAATAAGGCTAAATAAATTAAACCTTTCCAGGAATGAAATTATTTTGCATCTTTGTATTTTACTGTTAAACCTCCAAAAACTGTTAACAGCTTTATCACAATTTTCAAGAAATAACAGTCCAGCACAGTGGCTCACACCTGTAATCTCAGCACTTTGAGGGGGCCGAGGCAGGTAGATCACAAGGTCAGGAAATTGAGACCATCCTGGCCAATATGGTGAGGCCCTGTCTCTCCTAAAAATACAGAAATTAGCTGGGCATAGTGGTGCATGCCTATACTCCCAGCTACTCAGAAGGCTGAGGCAGGACAATCACTTGAACCTGGGAGGCAGAGGTTGCAGTGAGCCAAGATTACACCACGGCACTCCAGCCTGGGTAGAGCCAGAGCGATACGCCATCTCAAAAAATAAAATAAAGAAATAACAGTACTTTTGTTTGTGTTTTAACCTTAATGGTAACCTTTTATTCAATACAAGTGTATAAAGAATTTCTATAGTTTAATAAAAATGAGAGAAGAATATTTCTCCAAATTCCAGTATAATATTTAATATTTTTCATTGTGTTTTATAGCTATTATGGCCATAAAACATGTCCTCAGCAAGATTATCAGTTTCAACTACTAATGAACTTTTAAAATTCTGTTTGTGCTTCAAAGCCTTCACAAAAAAAATGAATCCCAACATTACTACCACAATTCTGCATTCCTAAGACTTACTGTACATGATGAAGATGAGATCAAAGTAGTTGAAAGCATTTAAAATGTCTCCCTGGGGAAAGTAGGCTTTGGTTTCTATCATGCCGGCATTCTTTGATAAATGATAAGGTCGATTAAACTGCATTGGAACAGGTTATTTGACAACTTCTATTTAGCTTTCATTTCTAGGAAGCCATGGCATTAATGCGTAAGAAGCAGCTGAGAGACATATCCTTGAGCAGGACAGCCAAGGAGCTATAACTGCTAATCACACTTTTCTCCATCTCTGGAATCCAAGGAGATGGGATCTCAGTAGAGAGGAGGGCCCTGCTGGTAGAGTAAGGTTTATAGATCTATCGGCTAACACTCTGTGGCTGGGTGTAAACCTTCATTTTCCAGATAATCAAAATCAATCAATATTTGAGGAATTACCAAAAATGCCCATGCTTAGGAGTTATGCTGTCCACTACCCCATTTTTCCTGGAATATGCTTCTAAAGCAGTGGTTCTCAGCCTTGCTGTGCATCAGACTCACTTTGTGCAGTCAGAGTTACCAGGTTGCATCTTAAAATGCATTAAATCCTGATCTGCAGAGTCTGTCAAGGATCGGGGCACAGCCTACGTTGAGATCTACCATGAAGGTGTAGCCGCCATGATACTATGGCACAGAACCAACCATGCAACGAGCAAGGTCTTACAACTGAACTGCCAAAAATAATTTACATCTGTGCCTGCTCCTAAATCAAATCCCTTTTCAGCACGGCTGCCCGAGAGGCAGAACGTGCACGACAGAGCCACAGAGCACTTGCTGCTCTGGAGAAACCGGCAAAGACAGGGCGTTAATGAGAAAGGAAGGTGCTAATGAAAAAAGAATTAACCTCAACCTCTTATTTCCATTGACTGTCAGGAATGTCAAGTTTCATCAATTATATATTTTTAAATTAATTTTAGAGTGACCTTTCCAAAGATAATATACTTACAGTAATGACCCAAATATAGTCTATTCATTATGCATAAGGACATTCAAAGCAGTGCTATTAATAAAATAGTGTTGTTACAGATAAGAACTGGAAATTACCCAAACACACAACAAACAGATTAAATTACATTGAGCCATTCGTAAGACAGAATAAATCACTAGACTGTAAACTTAGGGAGGACAGAGGCCAAATCTGCTTGTCATCTCTGTTTACCGCTACCAGCTATTAATATCAGGAGTTCAATAAATATTTGTTAAGTGGATGGGTAAAAAAGGAAAAGTGTACAGTCATCAAAAATACCTAATGGCATAAGAAAATGCAGTATCTTAATTTTAAAAAGCATACATACATGTACATAAATACACATATACACATGTGTATGTATCACATTTTTTAAAAAAAAGAACTAAAGTGAAATCAAAATTTTATCTGCTAAGATCTGTACTTAGAGGTAAGGAGTATATTTATTCTTTATGTTTTCTCCATACTTCCTTATATGCTCTAATTTTACATAAAAATTCACATTATTTTCAAAAGCACAAAGACATTTCTATTTTAAATATATATATAGCACAATGAATTGTGCTTTTATAGATAATGCCATCAGTACCCTAAAGTCATGTAAGGCAACACTCAACAGAAACTTCTTAGTGACTCTTATTGCCTTATCTCACTTGAATTTTAAAGCCACATATTGGATAATTTGCTTGCTCCTGAACTGACAAATGTAGCTTCCACCCTGTGACTGTCCCAGGCAGCAGATTCTGGACACAAAAGGGCGTGAAACAATCATCACCAAAGTCAAAGAGCAGCTTAGATGCTCAGTAACATTGACTGGCCTTCTCTTCTGGATTAGAGCTACAGATTTAAGCTGTCACCAGAACTTGTACCTAGAAGTGACTGTTTTTCCTGAGGTGTTGCAGAGGGTGTCATTACTATCAGGGAACTTTCCATGCATCGGAATCTGGTAAAAGAGCGTATCTCGGCCTGTTGATGATATTAAGTACTTTATGGAATCTGTAAACATTCAGAATAGAGTTCTTAGGCTATTCTCTGAATTTTCCTAACACATAGCCAGCTGCATGGAATAGGACCCAAGAATTTTAGCTTTTTTTATAGAAAAGATAAGGAATCAGAGAAGTGCTGAGAGGTCGAGCCTATTGTCATCCACTGTCTCCCATCTGACACCAGGGCTCATACCTTCCTGCAGGGCTGCACACTGCTCCTTCCTGCTCACTGTACCATGCCAGAAACACTTGCACCACCAATGCCTTGGTTAGATAAAAGGTGAACTTGGCCACACCCGGCTTATTTTAGAGCCCACAAAGGAAAGCTGTATCTTTTGAACAGGACGATGACAACCACATCTCCTAGTTTAGGAGGGTGTGGCAAGCCTGCCCTCTTCTGAAGCAGAGTGTATTTCCTCTTATGTCTGTTCAGGCTCCATCCCTGTAAATGCTAAGAACAGCTACATAAACAGGTTGCTGAAGACTTGTGTTCAAATGCATGAACAATGTCAGATCTACATGAACAGTTATAGTTGGGTGGTAACAGATACAGGTACATTCAGGCCAGAGTTAGTGATAGTAGCAAAGAATGCACTTTAATAATCTAAGTGCTGGTTGGGCACAGTGGCTCACACCTGTAATCCCAGCACTCTAGGAGACTGAGGTGGGAGGATCACTTGAGGCCCAGAGTTTGAGACCAGCCTGGGCAATACAGTGAGATTCCATCTCTACAAAAAAAACCCTTTCTTTGTTGTTTGTTTTAAATTAGCCTAGTGTGGTGGCACGTGCCTATAGTCCCAGCTACTCTGGAGGCTGAGGTGGGCATATGGCTTGATCTGAGAGGCAGAGGTTGTTAAGAGCCGTGATCATACTATTGCACTTCAGCATGTGTGACAGAGCAAGACTCTATCCACCAAAAAAAAAAAATAAATAAATAAAACATAACAAACAATAACAATCTAAGTTAATCTAAGTGCCTTAATAAACTTTGTCATTTGTAATTCTTACAACAAGGCTATGAGGTAAACTGATATTATATTGTATGTTTTACAGAAGAGCAAGTGAGCTTTAAGATGGTCAGTGACTTGTTCAAGGTCACACATCGGAAAGGAACACAACGTGTTCCACCCTCACAATAGAAACACTCTCCAACTACCTTCCAGAATAAACAACGGTTCCCATGTCAGGATTATGTATAATAGCTACTTGGAGCCTCTTGGATGCAGAGCCCATAGGAAATTTCATGTCATTTCCTGCTTCACTAAAAACATTACTGTGATTTTCAAATGAGTCCCAGCTGTAACTGTACCACAGAGCATCACAGAGTTCTGCCAGAAGCTGCTGCTATTCATTCATGGCTCCTACTACGTGCCAGGCAAAAGGTACTAAGCTCTGAGGCACAGTGGGGAACAAAAAGGACCAAAGTCCATGCTGTTTCAGGACTTACATTGTAAGTGGGAGAGACACATGATCAGCTCATAAAACAAATACGTGATGCTAAGTAGCTTGTTACAAAGAATGAGAATCACAGTGGGCTTGGGCCCTGTTTTGTGAAGGAGAGAAGGCTAACTTCTCTGAAACAGAATGGAATGGGCATGGCTGTGTTCTAGGAAACTTGATTTTTACAAACAAAGAAGGAAAAGAGGAAGAGGTGGGGGAAAGAGAGCAAATGCAGAGGCTCAGAGACAGGTGAATGCTCAGCCACCACCCAGCAGTCTTGTCCTAGAAGACAGCTGCAGTGCCTTAGTAGACTTGAGAGGGTGCAGAGCTTTTTGGGTGTCCACAGCAGCATGAGGTCTGGCCAAGCACTTATGACAGCAAAAGAGCACCAGGACACAGCTGGGAAGAAGCAGAGGGTCATAGAAAGCTATGGCCACCAGGTAAGACAAGGGGCATTCTAAGCCTTATCGTCTGAACATGGCAATGACAATCACACTGAGATTGAGACTCCAACCCCACACATGTGCATGCAATCCCTCCTCAACCCAGACTTGAAGTAGTGGTGCTGCATGAAAGGAAAGGTCATAATGACTGAGGAGTAGAAGAGCGAGCCCCTTATTCCGAGTTTACTCCTCCTTTGTAAAACATGGTCTTCCTCAGACCTCCTGACTGGCCTGGGTGTGCTTGTGAACTTGGTCTGGCTTTGATGAGGATACTGGGTGGGCTGGACTCTACCACAGGATAGCTGGAAAAGTCCCAAGCCACAGAGAGGCCCATTTTTAGGTTCCAAGCTTTTTAAAGCAGAAAGCCCTTTCTTTAATCAAACCAGCCACATCACTGTAGACTAACTGAAGCATTCTCAGACACACCAAACAGCCCAGCTGTTTTTTTCCCTACCAGTTTCACTCCAAGAACAGTGAACTTCCCTCAAGGGCGGGAATTTCTACTTCGGCAACAGTGGTTTTCCACATTGCCCCACAACAGTCCTAGCCCTCCCCTCGCCGGCCAAAAAAAAGAAAGAAAAGAAAAACAGTTCCTTGATCATATTTCCATATTTGTAGGAACAGAAACACAAAAGAAAAAGGTGAAAAAACTAAAACTAAAAAACCCTTTACATGCTTGCTTCTTTAATAAAATTCAACCTGTTTTCATTTCTTTTTCACAAGAGAGGTGGAAGGAAACACTTGCAAAAGCTCTCATCTGAATCTCAGAATGTTGTCTGAATCTGCAATACAGGGCAGCTGCTACCCTTTCAGAGCAATCTGTGGCAGCCCTAAATGGTGTTAACATCTTAGGCATAGCATCCCAAGCCAATGAGGGCCAATCAGAAGCCCAAAGCAGTTACCTCTCCACTGCCCCCGACCAGCAACCAAAAGCCCTATGCTGGCTCTCCCCTCTCCAGTATGTGTCTCCTTAAGGAAATAACAACTTCCTTCCTCCCGTAGAGAAAGCAGTGAACTATAGGGTGAGGCTGAGGTCTGGTTTACGCATAAGAACATCAATATTGATACGAGATGCCGCAACCTACAGGGTTCTACATGAACTGCCGGCTTCTCCCTGACTCAACACCTTCCGTGCCACTGCTTGCTCCCTTCATTCTAGCCATAGTGGCCTCCCTTCTGCCCCAGAGTGCAGATGCTGGCCTTAGGGCCTGGCACACACCGTGCCTCTTCCCTGGTACACTCTGCCTCCCTTTCTCCTCCCACTGTACCTGGCTGCTCCTTGGTGTCATTCTGGTTAAAAGATACCTCCAGAGATAGGTGACCTTCCAAGGGAAAGTAGCCCCTCAGATATTTTAAATTCTATCCCCATTTTTCTTTCTGGAATGTACTGCTATCTGACTTTCTCTTGTTTATTATTTCTTCCTTCCAAAGAGAATAAAGCATCTATGAGAGTGGGGCCTTTGTCCATCTTTTTCCCCACTGTATGCACAAAACGTAGGGAATATTCCAGCCAATGTCACAGACATTTCCTGAAAGACAGGCTTGAAAGACAGAAGCCTAAGGTCCAGTCTAGGACTAAGTAGCTCAGGGAACTAGGAGACAGGCAGAAGGTAGGTAAAGAAGAGCAGGCATGCAGAACCTAGAGGTCAAGGAGGAGTCAGGCAGCAGGCAAAGGGGATGTGGGTTAGGGGTCTGCAGAGAGAGGCTGGGAGGCCACACCTGCTTGAGCCTGGGCTGGGCTGGCAGCTTTTCTAGGGCAATGCCCCAGCCCAGAGAAACCAGGGTTAACAAGGTGGGGATGGACCATGAGGGGAAATGTCACCTCACCTCAGGTTTCTATTACTTTTCATTGGAGAACACAAGTGGACCAGGTCTGTCCTGTTAGATAAGAGGTGACCACTAGGGATCAGAATTTGGGTCAGGCTGTTGGAGACAGAGATCAATTCACCTCAGAAACAAGAACAGCATTGACTGGGGTGAATGGCACCATCCGTGACACAATTACCGAGACATCACTGGCAGGCATGACCCCTGCCACAGTGGCTGGGAGAGGCAGATGGGGCTGACCTGTGGAGGGCTCTGGCTCTACACATGGCTGGGAGGCAAAAGCCAACACATTCCTCTCTGGACTGACAGAGTAATACACAGAAAAGCCCTCCACATTGTAAGAACAAATACACTGAATGTTCCACACCGGCTGCCCAGGAGATATTCTTGGTATCGCTTTGGAGTTACCAAATCCCAAAAGAAGTTCAGAAGTCACTTTTCAAATCACCAAAACAAGGATGGGTTGGGTCAGGGAAGATACTCTTCAAGTTCTGCTATTGTTTGAGTACTAGTCACAAGTCACACTAACAGCCAACAAGCACACAGTATCAGGCACCTGACACACAGCACCTCACTCAAATGTCATAGTCCTTGGTGAGAGGCATTGACACCCCACTTTAAAACAGTTTTGTGCTTCTAGGGCCTAAGCCACAGAGAGAGGATGTGGCAAAGCCAAACCAGTTGGCTCTAAAACCCACTACAACTCTTGACCTGTCACTTAGAAGCAGCATTTCCAGAGGCCAGAGAAATGCTGCATTTACATGTGCACCTTATGAAGATGGCATGAGCGAATCCAAACACAGGTGTTAAAGAGACTGAGACACACACATACACACAAAATCCAGTAGATAGAGACACTCACCGAGAGACCATTTAGGTCAGAGATTGATAAACATTTTTGGTAAAGAGCCAGACAGTAAATATTTAGGCTTTGCAGTCTCTATGGCAACTACTCAACTCTGCCACTATAGTGCAAAAGCAGCCACAGACAGCATATAATCAAATGGGCATGGCTTTATTTACAAACACAGGTACCGAGGAAGACTTGGCCCATAGGCCATGGTTTACTGACTCTGCCTTAGACCATGGGAGTCCCGGGAAGTAGATGGATCAATAAGGACTTTGATCAGGTAAGTATTAGAATAACCTATAGTGACTGCTGATTGATGGATTCAGAATGTTTCAGATGTTTTATGAAATAAATACTGGAATTATCATGTTTCTCTGTTATTGCAATTGTTACAAACAAATGGGAGTGGAGGTGTTCCAATAAAACTATTTGCACAATCAGACAAAGGTCTGAATTGACACATAGGTCACAGTTTACCGAACCCCACTGCCCTGAAATCTCTAACCAGAAATTCTAATCAGCAATCATCTAAAATTAGCTACTACAATCTTTCAAATCCCTATCATAGACCCATTTATACTGAGAGCCTCTGATTATACCAATATGGGGATGAGAGAAAGAGGAATTTTTTCCTTCTTTTAGCTGGATTCATTCAAACGAGACACAAATCCCAGCCATACTGGATCAACTCTTCACTCTTTTGAAGCAGATATGTAGGCAGTGCACTGCACACAGGCTGCATTTATGACAGAAAAAGAGACTGCAAACTAATGGCCCATGCATCCCCATCACTGTTCTGCCAGCCCAGTTATACCACTGAGAATCCTACAGTCTCTGCACCACCATGTGACATTAACTGCTAGAGCTGCCTGCATGTCACACAATGTTACTGATACTGACAGATTTCAGGAGGAGCATAAGTCATCAGAATGGCTTTCCAGCTTTCTAGGACTGGCCCTGGACTATACCAATCCTTAGTACAATTCTCTTGCTCAATCCAACTTTTTGGTGCCAGAACTGGAAACCAGGGGGAAGACTAGGCTTTCAAGTTTAAAATAACTGAAACCAGGCTGGGCACAGTGGCTCCCCGCACTTTGGGAGGCCAAGGCAGGCGGATCACCTGAGGTCAGGAGTTCGAGGCCAGCCTGGCCAAAATGGTGAAACCCCATCTCTACTAAAAATACAAAAATTAGCCAGACGTTGCAGTGTGCATCTGTAATCCCAGCTACTCAGGAGGCTGACACAAGAATCTCTTGAACCCAGGAGGTGGGGGTTGCAGTGAGCCAAGATTGTACCAGCCTGGGCAACAAAGCAAGACTCCATTTCAGAAAAAAATAAAAATAAAAATAAATTAAAAACCTAAAACTAGTTATCTGCTTGTGAACATCCTTAACAAGATGGTGTCAGATAGCGTTTGTGGTTTCTACTCTTAGTACAGTAGTTCCCCAAGGTGGCAAGAAGGGGGCAATTATCACACATCTAGACATTTTGACTGTTAACAACTAGGGAGATGTTACTGGCATCTAGTGCATACGGACCCTAGAGATGCTGCTTAAATCCTATCACACACAAACAGCTACCACAATCAAGATCTATTTAAGACCAAAATGTGAACACCACCAAATGGGACACCCTGTCTTACTAGTAGGATCTCACCATGTGATAATCCCAAATACCTCAAGCACATATATTTAAATCCAATTAAATTCCAGAAACTCAACTCCAAAAACCACTTTGATATGTTAAGTTGATTAGATGAAAGAGAAAACTAGCAGTTTGAGTTAGAGTTGCTGATGTGACCTGTTTGATTGTTTCTTTGTTGTTTTTGAGAAAAAGACAAATTATTTTGCTAAGGTTCATCTACGAAAGGATTAAGTGGGAATAATAATTTCTACAGTTTCTTTGAGACGCAAAGTCCTATGATTACAGGCACATAAGGTGGCTGAAATTCTAACAGCTTATTCTGGGATTTTTGGTAACTTAAAAAATAATATTTCTGTGAGGCTGAAAAGCTAAGACCAAATTATTGTCCTTTAAAATGTGGGGACGCAATCCCTATGAGATTTTTAGCAGTACATAAGAAATAAAAACAGCCAAAACAACTGGATAAATTGAAAGCCTATACATTTGCAATTTGTGGGGCTTCTTCTTGCCCATGAAAAGTTTTGACAGACTGAGAGAAACGGGAGAAAATTACTACTGAGCGATACCTCTTCCCCTTCAAAGCTGTAACATCAAATGCAAACAACCAGAAACTAAAACAGCATCTGTGTTATCTGCTATGTGATATACATTGGTAACACTAATGGTGACAATCAGCTTTATTTTCTGTTGGTTTATCTAAACCACTCTGGAAATGTTACAGAGGAAGTGTGAATCAATGAGCAATTTTATAATGCAACTTTAGGAAAAACTACCTAGCTGTTTTTCAGTGTAAGCTCCGACAGTAGAGTCTCATTTTTTAAATCCATCAGTTCAAAAAAGGTACCATTTTATTTAGATATATTAAAAGCCAATGCCTGCATACACTTTTAATAGATTAAAAGCAGAGAATGTGATAATTTACCTAGTAAGAATTGGAAAAAAATTTCTACAATGTTCCTTAAAAGCAAGCATCTTTTAACAAATACATATATACACACACACAAGTGTATAAAATTTTACACACTTTTTAAAAAAACAAATTTTCCCCTTTTGGAAAGAAAAAACTGCATGTGTAACTCAGTATGATTTCCTGTGCTTGAACTCAACCTGCACTGAACTGAACTGGTGCTGTACATTTTTAGGAATCATGATTTGAACTCTGCATACTTCAGGGTACCTTCCTTGAGTGGGTCATAAAACAGAGTTCCATTTTCTCCACCTCACCCAACCCCATTCTTGTATCTCATCTATACTATCATGGAGACCACTTCAGTGAGGCCACCAAAACCTCAATTCAATGATCAGACTGTCACTGACAACAGGTCATCTTCTACAGACCAAGTCTGCTCTGCAAAAATAGCATGATCTAAATTCCATTTGCAGTTTCTGTTTTCTAAGTATTTGTGTGTATATATATATTTTTGTGTGTATATGTAAAATATCAGAAAAAGATACACTGAAATGTTAATTGTGGTTATTGCCTGGAGTAGACTTATGTGCAATTTTTTCCTATTTTTGCTTGTCTACAGCTTCCAACTTTTTCTATATTAAGCATAAAAGAAAAATAAGTTGCATTCCATATGTGTATTTTTTTTACTCTGCATGATTTTAAAAAGCATTCTGAAAAAAATTCTTTTAAAGAAAAGCAACAAGTACACAAAGATTCCTTTCAAAGAGAATGCAAGTAGAAACAAGGGCAAGAAGAAGAGCAATACAATCTCAAGAAGCCAAAGGTTAAAATTCACCAGCATCCAAGTGCCAGTGTCCTATTTATCAGCTGGAGGGAGGCACACAATTGGCTCTAAGATTACTGGCTTCCACAGAACATTCCTCCCTATCTTCATCATCTCACCCCTACCAGTCTTAATTAAGTTTTGTTTAGGGAAAGATAAGGAGAATATTTTTCAGCATTCCCTGAACTCACTCCTACACGAGATTACGTGGTTCCAGAAATGTGTTCAGGGAGACAGAGCTAGCTGCAAATACAATCAACAGAACCCTAACTATACTAACCCATTGATTCCAGGGGAAAGTGTTTCTGCATACACCAGCTCAGAGCACCCAAAATGGCATTGCTTTAATTTTCTAAAGGTGCTCCTCTGTGTGCAATTGACTGCTTATGAAGACTGTGGCAAAGGACACTTGGTCCATGACAAGACCATGTCTGGGAGCTTCTGGGGCCATTTCAAGGCCAAGGCACACATTAATGGAGAGGTCCCCGTAGCACAGTGCTTACCATAAGCTGTCATGACTCCAGCGTATGGCCCATCCACCACATTTCTGTTTTCTTCTGCCAGTGCCTTGATGTACCTTTTGCTGAGGTCCAGGATCTGCTCACGCAGCATGGAGCTGCTTTCAGGCTGAGTTCGCTGCTGGATGGTAAAGTGCAGAAGCATCATACCCCAAATGAAGCCAAAAGTCACCAGGAAAAAGCCCAGCTTCTGAGAGGACAACTTCCACGGAGTAAAGAAAGCCATTGCTCTCCAGCAACTTCACCTGTCCTTGGCTCTTAACGCATTGAAGATAGACACAAATTCATGGTGTAAGTTGAGTGTGAGAGTCCACTGGTCTCACTCTGGCTCCTGTGTCAGCTGATTTCCTTTCCTCTCTTCCATTCTGCTGTGAAGGAGAAGAACAATTAGCAAAGTGGTCACAGCGCAATACAGAAAAATAAACCAGAAGCCATGTTTCCACTTGAATAGCTCTAAATAAAATGTCAACTCTTCAATTTGCTGGTTCAATATCTTATGATTCGGGGTCTGTAAGCTGAGAGGAAATCTGGCTAGGCAACAAGAAGCTAAGCAAATATGCAGGGGGAAGTGTGTGTCTGCGTGTGTTAACAGGTGTAGTGGGGCTGTTCCAGCTTGGACCAAATGCAAAACAGGAAGTTTGTTTTGCGAGGGAGGGAGGAGGCAGAAAGATATTTCACTCAATGTCAGCAAAAACTCAAGCGAAGGGTGGAGTTATATCACTATCGGGCACTTTTGTGTGCTTGTAACTTAAGCTTACAAAGTCATTATTATGTGCTTCTGGCAAGGACTACAGCATGCAACTGGTGAGGTGAGCAAGAAAGTGGATGCCCCCTCAGGGTAACTAGACAAGAAACAGATAGATTGCCCCATCTTATTTGAGCATGGCCAGCTTTCATTATCACTGTTTAGAGACGAGATGGCTCCCTCAGGGCCACCAGGCAGCCTCTCTCGGTATACCAGCACAGAGAAGACGTGCCAGAGGAACAAGCAGTGGTATTGCTGTCCCAGCTACATAAGGGGAAGCTACACCCCACTGCTCACTTGCGTGCTGCAGCACAAGAAATGTGGAACACCTGGCAGGCAGATTTTCTGTGGTTCTCACTTTCACTCCCACCATGAGGCAAAATGAGACATTAAAAGGCAGAGTAGTTTCAACATTAATGCAGCCAGATCCTATCTAATACTAGCACAAATCAGGCCACACTTCTCAATCAGGCTTCCCAACAAGTAGGACCTGAGCATAGGTTTCAAATGGTTTCCAGTATGCCCACCCCTTCAGCCTGAGTCCTAGACCCAATACCAGTCAGCTTACAAATAGCACCATTTTCTAAGTGCCATTCAAGGGAAAGGCTGAGCAATGATCCCGATCCCTTATAAGGGACTAACCCAGGATGTACTTCAGAGTGTACATATATGCTTCAGTCAAAGGATTCTTCTTTGCAAGCAGCCCCAAAGAAAATGGTAGAAGGATCTTGAAGCAATTAGCTTTCAGAGTCTTGGATCTCTGGTGGTCTGCCTCTTACTGTTTTCCCCTTGCCTATCAATAGAGTAACCAGTAGTTGGTAGTACTACTATTAATGAAAATAAATTATAAATTCTAGCTATGTCCCAGACATTATGATAAACAATCTTTTGTGGCTTAGCTCACTGAATCCTCATAGAAGTCCTATATGGTAAGAAGTATGAATATTATCATCTCTGTTTTATGAGAAACAGGAGAAAATAAAGGCAAAAGGTGATTAGCTTGGCAAAGGTCAGCCAGCTATGCAGCAGAAGACTGATCATCCAGGCATGGCCCAAGGGTTATTAAACCATGCCCCACCTTCCCTTCCTCATCCTCACTCCCCCAAAGGCCTGTTTGTATAGGACAGAGGATGGTTTTTGTATGCTTAATGGGTCATGAAAAGCAATAAAGAATATGTAGCAAATACCCTAAGTAGCCCACAAAGCCTAAACAATATTTACTATCTAACATAACAGAAAAGGTTTATCAACCTCTCAATTCTAGACCAGTGGTTCTCCAAATGTGGTCCCAAGCTAATTAACAGCAGCATCACCAGTGAAAAATACCAATTCTCAGGCCCCACCCACACCCACCGAATCAGCAACTTTGGAGATGTGTTACAGCCTGTGCTTTAACAAGACTCCAGGTGATTCTGATGCACACTCAAGTTTCAGAGCCCCTGACCAGGCAGCCTGATTCCAGACCCATACATTCCACCACTATTCAACACCACCACAATGCCCATTACAATGATGCTCAAACTCTATCCTGTACTACTTTATAACATAAGTTCCTCTGCCCCATCACACCCCGCTCTCCCGCGACATTCCGGCTGGTCTGCTGATCACCATAAACCATGCACATGCTTCCTGAGGTGCTTCCCAGTCTTTACTAGGCTGCTCCTCCCACCCAGCTGGCGCATGAGTGCTCTCTATTATGCTGACAATCAAACCCAGCCTGTTTGCCAGGCCCCAGCTTGTCCCACCTGCCTCAGACCACTTTCCCCAGGGCTCCAGCCTGCAGTGCTCCTTTCCTAGTCTTACAACACTTCTGACAATGGAGTACTATTCAACCAGAAAAAAAGAGAAATCCTGTCTTTTGCAGCAACATGAATAAACCTGAAGAACATTATGTTAAATGAAGTAATCCAGGAACAGAAAGGCAAATACTGTACAATCTCACATGCAGAAGCTAAAAAGTTGGTATCATAGGAGATAACAGGTTACTAGGTGATGGGGAGGAAAAGAGGGCGGATGAGGATGGAGTGGTCCATGGGTGACAAGTTGACAGCAGGAGTAAGTTCTGGTGTTCTATTGCACAGCAAGGTGACTATGGTTAATAATAATGTATATTTCTAAAAGAAACAATTTTAAATGTTCTCACCACAAAAGTAACTATTTGGGGGTGATGTGCATGCTAACTACCCTACTTTGATCATTTCACAATGTATACAGGTATTGAAACTCACAGTGTTCTCCATTATTATGTATAATTGTATCAAATTTTTTAAAAAATTGTAAAGGGGAAATAAAGGAGTATTATGAGTTAAAAAATACCTATCTACCTTGGATTGTTTAAAGTTTCTATGTGGGACTCTATGACATCCTTTAGGGAATCCCCGCACCACAAACACACCTTTTCAGAGAAAGACACTGACCACAGTGGCACAATAAAGTATCTGCTAAGTGAATATGTTGCCTAGGGCACTACAGCACTTTATTCAGTCCTTCTAACTTCAGGCCAAACAGCACCTGCCCTCCTTCCTTCCTCCACTCCTCCTCCCAGTCTATATGAGTATGGGCTGCCATCAGGCCCTGGTGACTGAACAGTGAACAAGATGGAGTTTCCACCCCATGGGTCTGACACTTTGAAAGCCACACTGCTAACTAGGTGCTGCACCTAGCTCCTCAGGAATTGGTTTGTTTTTTTTTTTTTTCCCCCCTTTGGATAACCCATATTCATTACTTAATTTTACCCCAGGGCTGAAGGAATTGTCCTAGGGCAAACAAATGAGGTGCTACATCAAAAAAGATGATTTTATTTCACTATTTTAGCAAAGAACCCCAATCCCTGGCAGGAATTAGCTGTCCACTTTCAGACAGGAAAACCCACTCTACTTCCTCAATTAACCCTACTCAATTGGCTTCTCAAGCTGTGTTGTTAAAACAAAGAAAAGATCAAGGGCCAGGAACTGAACGATGGCTTCCTTAGAAGATAGAAGCCTTCTCCTCCATGCTTGCCTTGGAGAGGGTCAGACCCACCCAGATGGTGTACTAGATGGGTAAAGAGATGGCCAAAAAAACTCAGCCTAGGTAAAATTATTCCTATTCAGAGACATACAAATTTGAAGTGAAAATCCCAAGCTATGAGGAGTTCAAAGTACAGTTCTGATTAGTGAGGGCCCAGATTTTAAGTGACTATAGAGCTGCCAGGAAACTTCTCTTCTCCAGTGGTACTTAGAGCTTGAAATAATAGAAACTATATTCGCATATACATACCACCCATAAAGAATTACAGAATTCATCTCTACAATTCCTATTAAGGCAACAGAACTTAAGACTTTTCAAAAGCATTATTCAAGAGATACCCCTATCTCTCACAGTCACAGGTGGACAATGAGGAGGATAATGAACAGCCATCCTCACAGAGAGTCTTGGTATCACAAAATGACAATGAGGATCATCAGGAATGACCAGACAATTAACGGGGAAGCCTTAGACTAACAGTGATCAATAAGCTGTTGCTGGAGCTAAGAAGATGCTTGCCTCCAGACCTAACAGCTGAGTCCTCTAGCTAAGGGCATCCAATGGGCACAGTGGGACTGTACAGTAAATATCTGAAGACCTTGTTGCCAACCAGATTAATGACAGTTCAAGGCCATGACTTCATCAATTCACCTCCAGAGAAAAACCTGTGCACCAAGTCAGTTGGCAGAATTTACCACCTCAATATGCATCCTCCCCACCCCCAACCTCCTACTTTCTAGAAGAGTAACAATCACCTCATTCCTTCCCACTCATTCCTCAACACAACTAAATCATCTTCCACCTTTCTAAAGATGGTCAGAAATCTCTGGCAAAGAAATGTGTCGATTCTCCTGCTTTAAAAAAAAAACACACACACACAAGAAACGATGCTCAACATCATTAGTCATTAGAGAAAATGCAAATCAAAACCACAATGAGATACCAACTTCACACTCATAAGGACATATAGATAAGAACAAGTGTTGGTGAAGATGTGGAGAAACTGGGACCATCATCTACCACTGGTGGGAATGTAAAATGGCACAGCCAGTGTGGAAAATAATCTGGCAGTTCCTCAAATGGTTTAACATGGAGTTACCGTATGGCCCAAACAATTCTGCTTCTAGGAATTCTCCCAAGACAAACGAAAATATGTGTCTGCACAAAAACTTGTACACAAAAGTACTCAGCAGCAGCATCCATACTTAGTAGCAGTACTCAGCAGCATTATCCATAATAAACAAAAGTGAAACCAGCCCAATGTGTATGGATAATGGATAAACTGAGGAAATGGATAAACAAAACTGGCATATCCATGCAATTAAATATTATCTGGCTATAAAAAGGAATGACCTGATTATGCTACACACAGATGACTCTTAAAAATATTATGCTAAGCAAAAAAAGTCACAAAGGACCACGTATTGCATGATTCCATTTATACTAAATTTCTAGAGTAGGCAAATCTGTAAAGACAAAATATTTTAGTAATTGCTTAGAGCTGGGGTATGGAAAATGGAGGAAATGAAAGGTAATAGGTAAGGTTTCTAGGGTTTTTCTAGGGGATAACAAAAAAGGTTCTAAAATTATGTTGATGGAAACATAATTCTGGGGACATACTAAAAGCCATGGAGTTGTATACTTTTAAATGGGAGGATGGTATGATATGTGTATCATATCTCAAAAAAAAAGCTGTTTAAAAAAAAAAAAGCAAGTCCACCTCTAAAGCTGTGGGGAGGAGGAGGAGTTCTGCTTAGAACAGGCAGATGAGTCCTCATTGGCCCAGCACAGCCAACCCCAGGCTAAGCTAGCACTAAGGGCTGCCCATGGGCCTAGCAACAGAAGGAAATCACAATGATGTATTTCCAGTTCACCACATCCAACTGCTCTTATAATCTCTGGATCAACCTCGAAGGCCCCCCTTCAGAAGGCTCCTGGCCCACCTTGTCTGGCAAATGCCAATTTCTCAGCCTATCTGAGAACACTGAGCAGCAGCCCACTTTCAATGGAGTGAGAACCAGACCAATGGAGCAGTTCCTCCAGGTGGCCATCCAACATCTCTGCAAGCCCTGTTTCTTACACAAGGGTCTGCCTCCTCAGAGGATAAACAAAGGCAGAAATGCCCATCCCTTCAGAAGTAATGCTAGCTCCAGGCAGAGATTCAGTCTCTTCCAATAGTCCCACAGGACAATTCCATCACAGCTCAACGGTGCCACATTCACACGGGACAGCACAGCTCTAACTTAGTGGTTCCCAGACCTCTTCTGTCCTCACTGAGTGCCACCTGAGCTATTTCATATTCATCTTTAAATGGTGGCTAGGGGGCCTATCTTTAAGTCTGCTGTCTCCACCCAATTTCTTTGGAAAACCCTACTCACATCTCCAGCCTCCCATCTTACCCCACCTCCCGCATAAGGGCTCCAGGGCCCCCTAGACTGAGGAGAACTCCTCTTCCTTGGAGTACTCACAGCAGCGCTCCTTCTGAAAAACCGTTTATCTACTGCTCTTATCTACTCTCTACAGGACAGTCCTGTTTCATCTCGCCTGTGGAGTTTGAGGCCCCCAAATACAAGAAATGCCGGCAATGGCCATGCCTTATACACAGAGGCTGGTGTGCATTAAGTGTTTGGACACTTTCACAAGATGAAAGGACAGGATGGTGAAAATGAGGTGAAGAAATGCAAATCAGCAAAGAACTCCAAGACCTCCTTCTGGTATGAGCCACAGAAGCTGGGCATTCTGACACTACATTTGCACCTTAACCTGTTGCAAGATTTTACCCTTAGTAGTGAAAAAAAAATCCCTTGAAGAGGCAGAGTTAAACTAAAGTGGATGTGATGGTAGTCAGGTATTAACAGAGCAGAAAATTGGAGAAAAACACTCCAGAAAAAAAATTCTAGAGGTGGGCAGGGCAGTGAGATTACAGGAACAAAATATGTCTAAGACAAGGGATGGAGGGGAAAACACCAGGGAACCTTTCTCAGAGGCCACTTGTCTTATCACTGTTATGCTTAGAAGACAGCAGGAAATGACACCTGAAAGGCTGACAAGGAGGAACTGAGAGAACCCTGCATCAAAAACCTGAAAATCTTTAATCTGCAGCTTGTTCTCCACTGGCATTATGTGATCCTAAGCGTGTCCATCTCAGTTTCTGCATGTATAAAATGGAGAAAGTTCTAGAATCACAGAACACTGCTAGAGCCAGAAGAGTAGGGGTGAGCCACCAAGTTATTGGTTCTCAAACTGTGCTCCAAAGAACATCAAAGATTCAGAGATATTCCAGAGGTTCCACAAATGTTTCATTTGACTTTTGGTTTTGTTTAAAATAAGTTTTTAAACATTTGCTTTTTTAAAAACAAGTCAATTGATACTGCAGAAGATCAGCAAAACTGCCCTGGCTACTTCCGAATCTGGTGTTTAAACTTCAAATTTTCACCTTACTGATCACAAAATTAATGCTTAGTAGTGGTCTAGTTATGTGTATTTTAAAATTCAGGCCCATTTATCTATTCATATGAAATTGTATCACAAAAACACTACCCTAATTAAATGTCAGGTGAGAGTTGGTCACACATCTTAAGGTTCCAAGGCTGACTTCCGCATTATGACAATTGTCTTTAGATATTAATAATTCAACTTTTAAAACAATTTCTACTACTTCTCTTTTTGGCCTCCATCTCAATTTACATTGAAAGCAACTTCAAGTGCTTGGCAAATTATTTTTTAACATAGTCACTCCCCTTCATAATTGGATGAATCTGGGCTGCTTCTACTCTGAACCAAAACACAGTGCAGAAATCAACTGGGTGCTAACCTTGCAATGACTGCACAACATCTTCTAAAACCCCCAGTTTTGTGCTCACCACAGAACCACATCTTGCTGGTCTAACAATCAACTTTAAAAGGAAACATGATAAATTAAAATGTATAAAATAGCTTTTTTACAGACTGGAAGACTACATCTGGTTTTGCTTAGGGATCAAATGCAAACACTCAATTTTCAGAGGAAGACCATGAGGCCAGAAAATGTTATGTTTTCCAGTTAGAATCAGAATCAAACCAGCACCCCAGTCGTGCTCCTAATACTATATGGCCTGTGCCAAAGCAAGGTGAGTCACCAGCTGCATGCAGAAATTCAGAGAGGAAGAGACCTCTCTGTATGAAATGCAAAACAGAAACCAAAGTCCAGTAATATTAAGAAGCTGTGAGTCTAATGTCTCACCAATCTGAAGGGTTAACAGAATCAACACATGAAAGGGAGAAAAATACACATTTACAGAATTACTGGTATAAGGAAGACAGATGGAACAGGGACGCGGGGGGCAGTCTTCCTCTAGATGCAGTTGGTATTAAAAGGAGAAGCAGAGGAGGAGGAAGGGACAGGCAAAGCAGCTTTCTCTTCTAAAATAAATCCAAATTCCTGGGAAGAAGCTCTGAGGTCATTCACTCCCCCAGATGGCCCAGTGCCACCAACCTGATAGAGCCCACTCAGCAGGTGCCCAAAGCTCAACTGTGAATCCCTGACAGCTGTGATGCCACCGACTCTCTTCTAGCTCTAGGTAGCAAAGGAGCTCAGGAGCAGACAGGGGTGCTGTCCAAGAACAGGTATGAACAGAGACCCTTCACTTTCAGGACCTGGGTTTGTTTTTTTTTTTTTTTAATAAACAGGAAAAACACATTCTAAGTGAAAACAGCCTGTTCCCTTTAGAACTGGCTAAACTAGTCTTATTTTAATTAACTAGCTGAAAGACACCAGCTAAAAACAACACACCTTTGATATCTTGGGAAGGCTGTTTGAATATCTGGGTTTTAAACAGCCCCCCCCCCACTTATATTTGAAGTGATCAAAACAAGACAATCCTGTACCCAGAGTTTTCATTCATCTTGCTACATGTGCATTTTTCCTGTGGGCAGGGAAAGGAAACCTCCAATGCCACCCACCTGAAGTGGTTATTTGTCTTACAGTTATGCCATCCACTCAGTGGAGTTCAGGGCTCCATATCTAGCATCAATAGCAAAATAAATTTCCAAACACTGTGTCTGGTGAATCTGGGTCCAGAACAAGCACTCTCCTTCCTGCCCTATCTATTCCCAGGTTCTGCCACACAGACCCCAGCTCACAGGCAAAGCAGCTGTAGGCCTAAGCAAAGCAGGCCACTAGAGGGCGTGGAAGGGGAAGAGAAAACAAACATTTGATGATTTTACCCTCACTTAAGTCTCCTGGGTGTGCACATTACTGGCAGGTGGACAAAAGGCAACGCGGACAAGAATGAGAAGGAAGCTGTTGCTGTTGGAGCACATAAGATCTTCACATGTTCTGTGAGTTTCATTCATCAGGCCCATACGATATTCACAGTTGACAGAATTTCCCATCAACAAAAAAAGGATGCAGCAACTCCAAGAATTTTGAAAACATCTACTAAACCAAAACAAAACACAGGTCCCCGAAAATGAAATAAATCGCTTTAATCCAATGTTTCTCAATCTTTGCACAGCTGACATACAGGTATGAATAATTTTTTGTTGTGGGGAGCTATTAGATGTTTAGCAGCACTGCTGGCCTCTAGCCACTAGATGCCATTAGAGCCCTCCAATAACCCTCTACAATTAGGGGGTTGTGAAAATCAAAAAACATCTCTCAACAGTGCCAAAACTGCCTCAGTTGACAGAGACTGCCTTACCAATCAACAAGATTGTATCTACCTGCTAGAAGATGCTCAGACAGGTTCTGCCCATGTGACCAGGTTGCAGAGTGAGACAGAAGTAAACCAAGGTGAACCTGGTAGCCCATCGCCACCCCTGCCTGTGCTGAGGCTGTGGAAGGCCTCAGAGTGAAGGAAGGCGGCCAATTCCTGATGCTGTCTCAAGGTGACTGATAAATGAGTCTCATTTTCCCCACGTCTCCCAGTGCTGTCTGGGCACCAACTGAGAATCTCATTCCTAGCCTAGCTGTGCCCAATTTACTAATGAGTATAAGGCACTTGGTCTCTGCTCCAAAGATCCAGTCCATAAATCAATGAGCATAGAGAAGGCAGCTTTGAAGACGACAAAATCTAGATGATGTTTCATCAGACAGCCATAAAAAAGCCCTAGGATTGTCACCTGGCTTCCGGCCCAGGAAAGCATGAACAGGCTTTAAGACAGGTCGATAATGACTCTCTAAGAAAGAAAGAAAGAATCGTCTGTGAAAAGATCACACAGCATGTCAATTTGTCGGGTAGGTTTACTCAATGTTGAATGAAAATACTCAAAAGATTCGCTTCCACTCTCAAAGGACTGTAAAGCCACAAAGAAATTTTATAATAAGGGTTAAAATGCACCCTTTCTCTAAGGATCAGACTTCTGGAAACGCTCTACATCTAGGAAAAAAACAAGAATGACAACAGGCCAAAATGGCCCCAGTAATAAAGAAAATCACAGTCACAAAAATCACCACACTTATTTCAGAAATACGGGTAATGCCTTCAAGATAAGGCTCATTATTTAACAACTGCTTCCTGAACCCTCCGGCCCAATCACACCGACCCCTAGTAACCCTCTCCTCCACCAAGGGAGGAGCACAGGCTGGGTGCTGGCCTTCCTCAGGAGTGTTCTAGCTGCCCTATTTGTAGAAACCGAACAGTCCTCCCCAAATTTGATTTGGTTTAAAAATTGCATTAGCTAATGGCTGAGGAAACACATGTGTATCCACACACATGCACTATCTGAAGTGACCACTCAGGCTTATCCAACTTAACCTTATAAAGAATTTCTCATCACTTGTAAAATAAAGTTACGGTAGTCAAGCCACTTGATCACACAGCCCCAAGCTCTAACAGACCCAGAGTCATAAAAGCCAAGGTCTGAATTTTCTTAGAGAAGAAATCACTGGTCAGATGATAGTTGGTGAGTTCACTCATTCCTTAATGTATACAGCAAGGTCAACTCTCCCAAACACTGCCAATAACTTGGGTCATCCTCACTGGATTCTGGTCACAAACTCTCAGTGTGCACAAATGATAAACCAGCTCAAGCTAAAACGGAGCATCTCAGGAGAGTTTCCTGCCTTCAGGGCTTAGAACTGACTAAATCAGGACCTCCCAACTCTGATGTACATAGAATCACCTCGACTGCTTTTTAAAACATAGAGATGCCCAGCTCTCACACCCAAAGATTTTGATTTACTTTGTCTGAGGTGTGGCCCAAGCAGAGGCATTTTTATTTTAAGCTGCTTAGATGATCTTGACACGCAGCCAGGCATAAGAACTAGTAAAAGACATTCCATAACAACTCTATCGGCCCTATCCAGTGAAGCCCAAAATATGGTCCATTCTGGAATTTCAAGAGATAAGCTGTCTGCTCTTCCCCCATCCCACAAATTCAGAGTCACTGGCTTACTAGGTAATTCATCTGCCAAGGTAGGCTTGTTTTCTCCTTAAAGTAATCATAAGCTGGTCTTATGAGGTCAATGCCGTGCCTGAGGAGCCAGACTTTCAATAGTCAGTCTACCACAGAGCCTTGTTAGATCATCCCACACTATGATTTGTAGAGAATAATGCTAAACTAATACACCTGTATTAACCTCTCCTGGGCATTTGGCTCCAAAGATGAGAAATGATTTGAGGCTAGCCTAATGGCCTCAATGTCTACAATGCTTTTAGCAACCGGCAAACTCTCGTCTATGGAGAGGTAGCACTGAAATGATCTGGTAGATTGTTAGAAATGCAGACTCTTAGGCCCAACCCCAAAACAGAATCAATTGGTGTTTATAGCCAGACCACAAGGATATTTGTTTGCACGAGAAGCACTGCTCCAATACTGCATAAGTTTATTTTTATATATTTTTTCCAGTTATGTTTCTAGATATCTAAATTTATCTTATCTAGAATAATAAGAGCAGTGGCATATCAGATCCTAATTTCCAGTGAAGGATGACAGAGAACATGGCACAATTCTCCTTTTTAAAACACATACAGAACTTATATCACTTTTGAATAAGTTAGATGTACATCTTAAGCTGAGATGAGCATTATATACATAAACAGCGTAGTTTAATCATTGTGAAGTAGGAGTGCCTACAGGACAACCGGTCCTGCTTTCTAGTTGCTGACAAAAAGCAAAGGTTTTGATCCATTAGGTTAAAATCAAAGACACAGCTTGGATACATGTTTTCCAACATCTAACTCTGATAAAGCAAATAATTCCACACAGCAAAGCACCTTATGCAGCTACCCAACATACACCTTGCACTGCTCAAAGTTCAACATCATGGGGGTTTGAGTTTTTACTGTTTTACAATTGCCAAAATGCTCTCTTTAGAACAAGTGCTTTGCAATCACAAGTACTTCCCCAGTTGACTTCAAAGTGAAACAGCCTTCAGCTGAGATAAGCATGCTCATTAGGTGCCTTAATTTTGCGTAAGAGTATTTCAACCAATAGTTAAAAGTTTCTGGAAATGATTCTAATTCCGATATTTTCCAGGGTACTTCAGTGACTTCACAGCCCCTCAAAGTCTTTCAAAATTTGGTTGAAAGAAACTGTATTTGAAAGATGACTTAAGAGATACACAATCCATCCATTGTTCTAGATCAGCTTTGCCCAACCTCTTATGATCAGTGAGCCTTTTAACAATAATGTACAATCTCTCACACACACACTCCCACCCCTTAAGAACTTTTTAGTCATTTCTCAGTGTTTACATATATGTAAGAATATAGGGCATTAAAGTCATAATCCATTTCTGAAACAAGGTATTAAAAGTTTATGAAGTTCATTTTGATACCATCTTTACTAATGTTCCAAACGATTAATGGCAAATTACCTTTTGCCTATTTAACCTGTAACACACAGCATTTAATTTAATTATATTGGGTAAAAAAGTATGCCAATAAAATTCATTCTGAATTTATGTACTTGTTAGTGCGTATCTGGTGTGAAGACCAAATGCATATTCAAAACAGAGAGCAATCCACTTACCACCCCCAACTAGACAAACTGCCAGTGTTTGCATTTTTTACATCTGGACTTCAAAACAAATCAAAGAGTTTATAAAAGAACTCACTGCTTCCTTTGAACATGTTTTCCAGCAGAACATTCACCCCATTTCCCAGGAAGAAACCATAGTGGGAAACTATGCCTCCTCCTTCTTTGGGGTACTCACAGTTCCTCCAGAGGAGGAAGGACAGCACTTCAGCTTTAAGGGGCTGCTGGACACACACTCTGTTCCTGCTCCCATGGGTTAAATGGGCAGAGCCCACCCACAGATGCTTAGCCATCACCTGAATGGCTATGAAGACTACATTTAGGGTGGATAAGGAAGTCTTATACCCAAAACACATCTCCCATCTTTGCTTTACACTAATAAAACTGGTGCTGTATTTTTATTTTTGTCTAGCTTCGAAGTTTCCTCTAGTTCAGAATCCAGAAGGGAAGAAGGATGTGATTAACTGCTGTCTCCCATGCCTCATAAGTTTATTTGTATATATTTTTTCCAGTTGTTTCTAAATATCAGGCTAAGACAGGGGGTTTTCTGGCAACTATTTGAAAGCATTCCTCCACGAATAACACATTGCCAGGTATATGAATCTTTAGTCCTAATAAATTAAAAGACAAAATGACTACAACAGTCATATTTTGATTTCTAAATACTGATTTTTTAAAAACTACTATCAGAAATGCCAAAAGATTTTTGGTCAGATGAATGCAACTTCTGACTACAGGGAAAATAACATGGAGGAAAGTCAACAGAATTCTCATATATTCCTCAATAATTTATACTTCAGTCTAACTTTTCCTAATGCATCCTGTCTTTAAACAACACTCCATTAAGAACATAAATTTTTTTTTATTATAATGTAACATATAATGGTCCAAAACCTCACAGATTGCTAGTGTAGATCACTCTTCCAACTACAACTAAATATCATATCTAAGCTCTTGATAAATATTGGTAGGCTTTCACTCTCTTCCATCTTGAGGGGAGATCAGGGATTATATACATAAATACACACTTTATGTCCGTCAAAAATACAAATGTTAAAAAATAACATCACACTTTCATTTTCTAATGAAAGCTCAGGGCACCCTCAAAAACCCCTAAGGGGTGAGAGCCCCCAGATGGCAATCACCGCTCCAGCTGTTCCAAATTCCTGCAATTGGCCTGACCCTGGACCACATATTTTATAAGAGATTTTCAAAGCAATGTATATTTGACCTTAAATACAAAGCAGTAAAAGAACGAACAGAAAGTCCAGATGAAACATACCATTGGGTTTACTGTAAACATGTCAAAGGTTTTGCAATTTTCTTTCATCTTCATATCAAGAATATTCATCTAGGTATCTGAACAACTGGCTAGGTTTTACTAGATCGACACACTACAGCATAACTGACAGTGCTTCCCTCTTCAAGAGGGCTAGCAGGAAAAGCTCACCATCCACTTCCAGGAAGTAAAGAAGACTAATTTTTTTGTATAAATCCTACTCCTGACTCATTTTCCTACTCTTTTTTCCTTGTCTTTTTTCTTAATGTTAAATGTATTTTTATCTTCTTGTATTACATGTTTTATTCCTTTTTGGAACATATCCTAATTAAACAAAAAGAACAACATAGCTGTGGTAGACAGAATACTGGCTCCCCAAATCCATCCACATCCTCATCCCCAGAATCTACATGGCAAATGGAAATCAAGGTATTAGATGGAATTAAGGTTGTTAATCAGCTGACCTTAAAAGGGGAAGAAGATCCTAGATTACCCATGTGGGCTCAATGTCATCACAGGGTCATTAAAAGTAGAAGAGGCAGTCAGAGGGTAGATCACAAGGAGGTCAACCTTGAATTCTTTCCTCAAGACTGCTCAGACTATTAAGTGGTTTGCATAAATCAAGGTCATTAATTTAACAAGTCTGGTTATTTGGTTTCTCCAATAACCTTTGGTTCTTCTAGTAGTAATCAGATTCGGAATTTTAGAAGAATGAGGGAGCTCCCTAACAAAGGTGACAGTTCCCAAAAGTAATTGATAATACTAAGGGGAAAAGCCCAAGATATACAGAGCAGAAAAGAACAATAGTGTGGGGCCATATTTCTTTTTTTGTTGTTTGTTTTTGAGACGGAGTTTCACTCTTGTCTCCCAGGCTAGAGTCCAGTGGTGGAGTGACCTCAGCTCACTACAACCTCCGCCTCCTAGGTTCAAGTGATTATCTTGCCTCAGCCTCCTGAGTAGCTGGGATTACAGGCATGTGCCGCCATGCCTGGATAGTTTTGTATTTTTAGTAGTGACAGGGTTTCACCATGTTGGCCAGGCCGGTCTTCAACGCCTGACCTCAGGTTATCTGCCCTTCTTGGCCTCCCAAAGTGCTAGGATTACAGGCACAAGTCACAGAGCCTGGCCTAGGGCCATATTTCATCAGGGCAACAGCCTTATATATCTCAAAACTGCCTGGAAGCATCACACATTGACACCACATCTTTCCTAAACATGATGTAATACAGAGTTGGGGGATGATACCAGAAAATTCTTACAGCTGAACTCCTGACAAGGATAGATAAATAAGACATGACAAGGGTGGGGAAAGCACAGATAAGGTCAAATGCCACATGTGTCATTTGCTATCACATTGCTTCTCCTCTGAACCTCTCTTCTATGTTTCCACCTAACTTTATGCTCTATAAAGGTAAGATTATCTTAATTACCGCTGTAAGAAAAGCTACCAATTACGGACAGTGACCCTTAACAGACATTCTCTCTTCTAATGCTCACTCTAAGCCTACAAAGTAGGTGCTATTTCCATTCAGAGTAGGGGAAATCGAGGCACAAAGAACTAAGCAACCTGTTCAATGTCACACAGTTACAGGTAGCACAGCTGTTGGAGACTGGGCATCTAACTCTTTAATCAGTGCTCTCTAGTGCCTCAGTACCTCTCAGAGAACTTCGTAATCAGAAGGTCTTGAAACTTATGAAATGAATAAATGGAACAAGTCTAAAAAAAAAAAATGAGAGGAGGCCAGGTGCAGTGACTCATGCCTCTAATCCCAGCACTTTGAGAGGCCGAGGCAGGCAGATCAGGAGATCAGGAGTTTGAGACCAGCCTGGCCAACATGGTGAAACCCCATCCCTACTAAAAATACAAAAATTAGCTGGGCGTGGTGGCACACATCTGTAATTCCAGCTATTCCAGAGGCTGAGGTAGGAGAATCTTTTGAACCTAGGAGGCAGAGGTTGCAGTGAGCTGAGATCACGCCACTGTACTCCAGCCTGGTGACAGAGCAAGATTCCCTCTCAATAAAAGGGGTGGGGGGGCATTAAATCATTGATTTATGCAAGATGAGTTCCTTTGAGTGATAGGCTTCTCTCCCCCCCTTTTGGTTTGTACCTGGAAATTTAAAAACAAAACTTCCCAGATTATCTTGCAAACATTTACTTAGCCAGTGGAGCATCTCTGCTAGGAGGTGTCTTGCCTTCCATGACAGAGAGTAGAATCCAGAATGGCCAAGTGGGAAGTCTCACAGGAGAGACTTAATTTCAAAGACATTAGGAGGTGCAAGTAAAATTTAGGCAGTGAGCAAAACAATTCTTTCAGACCTCAGCAGCCAAGTACAGACCAAGAGGGTAAAAATTCTCTCTCTCTCACACACACGCACGCACGCACGCGTGCGCGCGCACACACACACACACACACACACACACACACACACTCCTTCTGTGTAACCTACCTACCTACCTACCTTAAACTGCAGAGGCTACCCTGAAGATAAGGAGAGATTACTCGCACATTTCTGGAGTTTAGAAAGATATCAAATCTTACTATATTTTTCTTGCAATTATATCAGAGTAACATTAGAGTAGCTTCCATAGGATGAAAACTATACAAAAAGTGGTAAGGGGCCAACTAGAGAGCTGCAACCTCATCAGACAAATATTTATTAAAGGGGCTTGCTGGGTGCTCCCAGTGATGCTAAAGTACTGAGGAGAAAACACCTAGGGAACAAGACAGAGTCCCTGCACTTAGAAACATCCTCCAACCATGTACACACCCACCCACCCACCGCCCCCAGAGAACAGCCATAACACGCTGAAATCAGGGCTCTACTGATGGGTCCCTGTATTAGTCTGTTCTTACGCTGCTAATAAAGACATACCCAAGATGGGGTAAATTATAAAGGAAAGAAGTTTAATTGACTAACACTTCAGCATGGCTGGTGAGGCCTCAGGGAAGGGGAAGCAAACACACCCTTCTTCACATGGTGGCAGCAAGAAGTGCCAAGCAAAAGGGGGATAAGGTCCTTATAAAACCATCAGATTGCATAAGAACTCACTATCACGAGAACAGCATGAGGGTAACCGCCCCTGTGATTAAATTACCTCCCACAACACATGCGGATTATGGGAATGACAATTCAAGATGAGATGTGGGTGGGAACACAGCCAAACCATATCAGAGACTCTTCTGAGCTGCAGAGAAGCCTCAAGAGGTTTCAAGGAGATCCTGTGGCCTAAGCTGGGTGTCATCCTTCAAATTCCTCCAACTAATCTCAAGGTCCAGGCTAGACACCAGGAATAAACGGTGAAGAAAAGAAGTTCCTGAAACCAAAGCTCCAAGCTTTCTCTGCAGTCATGGGGCCTGTGAAGAACAACTCTAAACACTGCACAGAGTACCAGGGCTAGGGGCAGAGCTTTGAACAAGTCACTTGTCTCAAGACCTTGGTTTTGTCTGCCCTTAAAATTAAGCAGCAGAGGGGCCGGGCACGGTGGCTCACGCCTGTAATCCCAGCACTTTGGGAGGCCGAGGCGGGTGGATCACAAGGTCAAGAGATCGAGACCATCCTGGTCAAAATAGTGAAACCCCGTCTCTACTAAAAATACAAAAAATTAGCTGGGCATGGTGGTGCGTGCCTGTAATCCCAGCTACTCAGGAGGCTGAGGCAGGAGAATTGCCTGAACCCAGGAGGCGGAGGTTGCGGTGAGCCGAGATCATGCCATTGCACTCCAGCCTGGGTAACAAGAGCGAAACTCCGACTCAAAAAAAAAAAATTAAGCAGCAGAAATAGGTGGTATCTGAGGTTCTTTCATTTTAAACTTAACTGAGAAAAACAGGTTTGTATTGAAAATTTGAATGTTTTCAATAATTCAGGATGACACTCATAGCCTAGAATGTGATCACTGTAGGAAAGGGAAGAGGAGCAACAGACAGAAACTGAGTTTCAGTGAGAATTAGAGATGAATGAAGTCACTATGCAAAACAGAAAACCAAAGCTAATTTGACTCTGCCTCCTCCCCTTTTATCCCTTTCCTCAAATACACTAAATCTGTCACTTGCCTCTCATGACACTAGATTTATAAGCCCATTAAAAATACTTTTATAATCACTCCATGCAAAAAAAAAAAAACACCCCTATTATTATAATGATTTAAATGCCTACAGCAATACAGCAAGATCTAAGGGGGAGTTTATTAATACCTTAGCAAAACATGCCATAAATACATCATTTGGATATTCATGTTTTTAAAGTGGCTGATTTTTCCCAGGGTGTTCAGTTAACATTTAGCTCATCGTGTTACTGGCCCTACCAACTGGATTAGGTTATTTTCCTCAATTCCGTGGCTCTTCTCTCTCTCCATCAAAACCCAGCCCAGGATCAAGCTGAGGTACCAGTATCTCAACCCTCACTGGACATCACAATCATGCTGGAAGACCTTTTAAATACAAATGGCAGCCCTCCCCCCAAGGTCGTAATTCAATTGGTCTAGACAGGGCCAGAAAGCAGTATAATTTTAAGTACCCCAAGAGACTCTAAGGTGTAGCCAGAGTTAAGAACTATCGAGCTAAGCTAACCATTTTCCCAGGCCGATAAGCGGGTAGAAGGGTACTGAGGGAAGAGAAAAAGGTATGAGGTGGGGGAGCATGGCAGAGAGGCAGGGGCTGTGTTGAACCAAGGACCAGGCACCCCTCTGTTAGGGCAGCCAAGACTGCCTGGGTTAGCCAGATCTTCCAATTTTCCAAAGAAGCCAGAAACCCAGAGTTTTGGTCAAATCTGCATATTTTTTAATGCTAGTGCTAATTTAAATTTTTTTTTAAAAATTCTGGGTGGCCCAAATAAAACACATCTGCAGCCTTCTTTACAACCACCACCCTAAGTACTTGAAGCTGTGGAAGTCTTAAAGACTGAAGCAAAGATACAAGACCCTGGATTGAAAGCAGTTTACAATCTCCCTCACCTGCTCAGTCTATGATAGGTGTTACTTTATCCCAATTGCTCAACTACTCTAGACTTTCTAAACAGTAGCTGGTATTGTTCTCATTCAAATACTGACTTCTGATCAGCACTTTCAAAGGATTCTGAGCACTGGCTTCCAGCCCTCAAGTTTACCACCCAACACAAGCTTATGATTTAGTCACACCTCACTGCTAATCCTAAGAAACTGGAAGGAAATTTAAAAGCATCTGGTGACAGAGAAGCAGGCCTCAGAATCCAGAAAGCCTAAGTGACTTCCCCAGGGCCACAAAGACTATCAAAGTAGGGTAAACAAACTTGTCCCCTACTTGGTCACCCTACTTGAAGGATAGGGCCACATTGCTGTGTCTTGTGCATGCAACCCTATAGTCTCATAATTCTTGATACATACATCCATTTGACTTTTTGCTTTACGATCTGCTCCCTGTTGAGATTCAAACTTCTTGAAGGAAAAGATTCAAATCTTTCTGTGAACTGACTACTTAATATTTGTTGGGAAAAGTCCTTGTAGCCCCCTTGGTCAGTAAACATGGCTGCTGGTGGTACCCTTGGAAACTACAGGCATCACTGCTCCAGGAGTCTCTTGGAAGAACCTGTAAGCCTTGACTCCCACCAACCTCTGCCCATACCCACAGCCTCCTTCTCAGCCCCCAACAACTGCTTCATCACATCAACAACAAGGGAGGAGAAACACAGATAAATGAAACACATGAGGAACTTTCAACAGACTGTTTTCTTCTCTCTTTGAACCACAAAGTCTCTCTGCTCTAATGAGTCATCACCCATCACGAAAGGACGTATCATCTAGTATTCTGAATTCTCCACTCAGAGATACACTTCAGAAGACAGCTTCTCAGCTGTGAAAGAAGTTGGCCTTTGCAATCCTCTCTTAGAAGCCTGCTTTAGAATTATTCAAGAGAGCCAGAGCCAAATCTAGAGTGCTGTGCATGGATGGAGAGGCAATCTAGTGTGGTAGAGAGGCTTGGCAATTAGATCCAGATTAAAATCTCTGCACTGACATAAGCCAGCCCTGTGCCCCCTTGAAGTTACAGAAATGAAGATCCAGTTTCCTCATCCATAAAATGTCTACCTGCAGGGTTTAAATTTGCAAAGGGCCTAGTCTAGTGACTGATCCTTGATGAGAGATAGGTGTTACTGGAGAAGTCTCATGACTCCTACAATGAGCCCCAGAGGCCTCTGCGAGCAAAGTGGAAGGACCAAGCCTTCTGCCTGATCTAAATACATTAAAATCTGCCTTTGCTGACCTAGTTTTATTCTGAAGCAGGTTGTGGTTTTCTTTCTCCCCTTCAGTTCCTTTTCTCAAAGGATGTAAGCGTATCTGTGTGAAACACACACAAAAATGCACCAAGTGTCAGCAAAATGTTACTGCAACTGATACAAGGGAATTTTCTATCTTGTCCATCAGTTTTGATGAGGAAGCAAAGCAGACTAGCCCAATTCCTAGTATGGGTAAAGATTGTTACTTCAAATAATTTTCTGGGTCAGCATCTAAAAGTCTGAAATCCATTCCACTAAATTCACTATGATCCAAAATAATACTTCATCTCTCAAAACAAAACTACACTCTGATTCACTGCATAGAGCCATTCCCTGACAGACACTGTATTTGAGAATTATTACCAAAACAAGTCCGGAAAACAAAACAAAAAGCCAGCTTTGAACCCTTATATTTTATGATCTACATAAGATAAAACAAAGCCACATTTACACATACCTGGAAAACAATTCACAATGACATATTAAGCTAACTGAATCTTTTATTCGAGAAGAGTCAATGTCTATACTACTCTTCCAGCATAAAACCTGTTGTGGCAGTTCTAACTTTTTAACATAAGAGAGTTATGACCACAGGTCACTAGACAGAATTACCTTACTCTAATATATTCTTGGCAAGCTCTTTGGGGATATAATTCACTCTACAAGGAAAAACTGGTAGTTGCCACCAATCTCTCTCACACATGTACATACAAGACACACTATAACTACCACCACACACAGAATCAACACCACCCATGCCATTCCTAAATAAGAATGTGTCCCAGTTAAGAAATAATCCACCGGGCGCGGTGGCTCACGCCTGTAATCCCAGCACTTTGGGAGGCCGAGGCGGGTGGATCACAAGCTCAAGAGATCGAGACCATCCTGGTCAACATGGTGAAACCCGTCTCTACTAAAAATACAAAAAATTAGCTGGGCATGGTGGTGCATGCCTGTATTCCCAGCTACTCGGGAGGCTGAGGCAGGAGAATTGCCTGAACCCAGGAGGCGGAGGTTGCGGTGAGCCGAGATCGCGCCATTGCACTCCAGCCTGCGGAACAAGAGCGAAAACTCCGTCTCAGGGAAAAAAAAAAATAAAAAATAAAGAGAAATAATCCAACATCTCATGTTAGCAGGAAGTGCCACACTCCTACCTGGCAAGAGAAATGGGCATTAAAAAAACATTGCATAGGTCTGTGGTCTATAAAAAGTAACCTAATAGCATTAATTTTTTGGTTTGGTATTGTAACAGAGCATAAAATTTGGGGAAAGATGGGCCCGTGGGTCTCTTTGTACTAGTTTTACAACTTCCTGTGGAATTATTTAAAAATAAATTGTTTTCTAAGTATAACTTGCTAGGTATTATCCTATTTGGGGAGATTTTTCAAGATACAGAAGCCCTTTCCCAAGGCCCCGCTTCAGCTTATTGGGTCCAGGATAGGATCTGAGGGGATGTGTTCTCTTTCAGGGTCCATGAGGGGGCGTAGCTTTAAGGGCAAGAATTTCCTAGCGCCATGCCCCCCTCCCATCTCTCTCCATCAGGGAGATTCAACAGTTTATGTTTGAATTTCACGGGCGCGGGAAGAAACTAAAAGTCAATCACTCCAGCAGAAGTCCTAAGGAACTCCTTTCATCAGCCCAGGGTCTTGGAGGAGGTGGGGGTTTCTCCCAGGATAAAAGTCCGTGCTCCCTCACCTGCGCCGGATTTCCATCTTTCTGGAACCCCCTCCCACACCGTGGGAGCTCCCTCCGAGACTTCCCCTCTGCAATCCCCTTCTACACTCTTCATGGAAGCCTTTCTCTTTTTCTTCTTTCCTTCTCTTTTCTCTACCTAAATAAAACCACCTTTCTGCAACACTGTTTTGGGTCTGAAATTTTACTTTGCGAGCATACGGTGCAGCTGAAGTGGCCCCACTGCTTATTCTTTAAGAGGTTGGAGGCCAAGAACCCACAACATCCAAGAAGAAACCCGGTTACAGATCTACACCTAAATACTTTGAAAAGGGCTCTGGGTCCTAGATGATTCTGAAACTCCTTCCCTATTCAGTAAGAACCACCACCAAATGGGAGGTAAATCACTGAAGACATTTAACAGTGGTGAGGCTGCCATATTTGATATTGGCTGCTGTGTAGAGGATACGTTTGAAGGAGGCAAGGTTGGAGCCCAGTGGGGTGGCTCATGAAAATCTGGGTGAGAAATGAGTCCAATAAAGGCCCGAACAGGTAGTGGCAGTCATAATAAGAAACCAGGAGCTAAAACCATGTAAGGGGTCAAATCAGCAGGACAATGGGCAATGACTGACGAACTGGAGGGAAGGAGGAGGAGGAGTATGGAATGAACACTAGGTTTCCAGCTTGGGCAGCTGAGGAAAAGGTGACATGTCATTCATCAAAACAGGAAAATGGAGGAGCTGGTCTGTTAGGGAGGATGGCTGTTTGAAGGTTCCACAGAGCAATAGTGCTATATAATATACTGCAGACAGAACCATCTATGTCTAGAGAGGCAATTCCTTCTTCCTCATCTCACTGGGTGGAAAGTACCAGGAGACAGACAACTTGGCACAGCAAGCAAGAAAGGCCAGTCACTGCTCAGCCATGTCAGTCACTTGGCTCTGCCCTAGTCAGATCATTCTCACAGCCAGCAACAAATCCAGACATCTGACCCCAAATACCTCCAGTGGGTAGAGAGCTACTCAACCAAGCTGCTCCCCTCAGGCTCTAGAGGTTCTGGGCTTCTAACATGTCTATTAAAAGGACTAAACTCCAGAGGGTAGACAAGGGGAACCATCCATCAAGAAATCAAGCAACTACTCGTGTCACTTTGCCATAATCTCTTTAAGAAATGGTGTTCCAAAGTGAAAGGAAGAATTCTATATGAGAGGACATCAAGAAGGCCTATGAAGATCCTCACATATGAATTTGTACACTGCTACACAGGAAGTATTTACCACCCACCACAGAGGAATGTGGTTTATTTGCTAATTATTTGCCTAGGTTATAAACCTTTTTTGGTAACAGTTTGCTGAGGTAAAATTCACATCCCATACAACTAACCAATTTAAAATGTGTAATACAATGGTTTTAACTGTGCTCAGAGTTGTATAAGCATTATAACAAACAGTTTTATAACTGTTCTCCCATACAAGTGCTAACCAGGCCCAACTCTGCTTAGCTTCCAGTATCAGAACAGATTGGACACATTCAGGGTAGTGTGGCTGTAGCGAATTTCATGTAACATTTTATCACACCCAAATGAAACCCATGCCCTTTAGTTACTACCTCCTAACCCCTCCTCCTCCCCTCCAGCTCTAAGCAAGCATTAATCTACTTTAGTGTCTCTATAGATATGCATATTCTGGACACTTGATATAAATGGAATCATATACAGTGTTCTTTGGCAGGTTTCTTTCACTTTCTTTCACAAGGTCCAACGTTGTAGCATATATCAGTATTTCATTTTGTTTATAGCCAAATAACATTCCATTGAATTGAGATGTATCACATTTTGTTGATCTATTCATCAGTTGATGCTATTATGAATAAAACTGCTATAAGCATTTTGTGTGTGTGTGTGTGTGTGTGTCTCATTCCGCTTGAGTATATACCTAGGGGTAGAATTACTGAGTCATATAACTCTGTATTTAACGTTTTGAGGAACTGCTAAAATGTTTTCCATGGTAGCTACACCATTTACATTCCCACCAGTGTGTGAATGTTCCAATTTCACCATATTCTTGCCAACACTTATCTGTCTCTTTTAATTGACAAACAATAACTGTACATAGTCAAGGGGTACAGTGATGTTTTAATACACAGAATGTACAAAGAGTAGATTAGGGTGATTACATATCCATCATCTCAAATATTTACCATTGTGTTGGGAAGGTTCAAGGTTCTATTTGAAACTATGTATTACGGTTAACTATAGACATCCTACAGTGGTACAGAACACTAGAACTTATTTCTTTACCTAGCTGTAATTTTGTATCCTTTAACACAGGGGTCCCCAACCCCAGGCCGTGGACCACTACCAGTCCTTCGCCTGTTAGGAACTGGGCCACACAGCAGGTGAGCAGCCGGCAAGTGAGTATTATCACCTGAGCTCCACCTCCTGTCAGATTACCAGCTGAATGAGATTCTCACAGAAGCACAAACCCTATTGTAAACTGCACATGTAAGGGATCCAGGCTGCATGTTCCTTATGAGAATCTAATGCCTGATGATCTGAGATAGAACAGCTTCATTCCAAAACAACCCCCGATCTGTGGAAAAACTGCCCACCATGAAACGAGTCCCTGGTGCCAAAAAGGTTGGGGGCTGCTGTTTTATTCTCTCCCTATTCTCTTCCCTTCTCCCATCTTTCCCAGCCATCTGTCTTTTTGATGACAGCCATCCTAACAGATGTACAGTGCTATCTCATTGTGGTTTTGATTTCCATTTTCCTGCTGACTAAAGACAGTGAGAATCTTGTCTTTTCACATTATTATTTTTATTTATTTTGGGGGAAATATCTGTTCAGATCCTTTGCTCATTTATTAATTGGCTCATCTGTCTTTTTGTCATCGAGTTGTAGAGTTATTTACATATTCTCCATATTCTAAACCCTTATCAGCTATTATTTGCAAATATTTTTTCCCAATCTGTGGGTATGTTATGAATGTTTTATTTTCAATACATAATAGTGATACTTTTTAATTCATAAGATGATTTTATCCATGTCTGTCCAATTATAAAGTATTAAAATGCATTTAAATCATTTTTCTAAAAATTCATATCCCATTTTCTGTGGCATTTTTAACATATATGGGCACATCTTGTAAATTCCGTATCATACAGTTATAGAATATTTTAAAACATAAACCATGGCTTTTACAAATATAAAATAAACACATCAAAGATCTTGTTTAGCTCTAATGTAGGAACCAGAAAGATGTTACAACAGGTCCAAAAAAATACAAAATACATGTGTGTGGACAATTAGGAATGTCAATCTGCTATACATAAAAATGGTCTTTTGGGAGGTATCAATAATTCCCTCCTAAATGATTGGGCAAAATTCATGTGCAATTCTACGAGCAAGAACCATTTCCATTACTATCACTTTCCTATAACTTGCCAAAATATAAAACAGTTCAAAGAAAATGAAAGACACAGATAACCTAGAAGGTTGCATTAGATTTTAATCTTGTTTTACCCGTTTCTGAGTCTTCCACAATTTTTCTTAATTTTTTTTTGTTAGGTTTGTTCAATCACTTAGGGTCCAATGAGCAGATGGAAAACATACTAATTTGAACAAGGAAAGCTTAATATAAACAATTATTAACTACAACCTGGGATTCTGTTAACAAGATTTGGCCAGTAAGAAGTAATGCAAGGAACTCTGGAGCATACAGAAAGGCCAGATATAAGGAGTAGCCACTACCCTCAGACTGAGATATCCATTAAGTGGATGAAACATCCATGAAAACACCTAACTGTGGGTGGGACTGAGACCCTGACTTTGTTGGAGAAGACACAACTACAACTTACTAGATGGCAGAAAAGTCACTGTGGTGCCTCTGTGGTGCTGGAAAGCTGATCACAGGGAGGTAGCAAACTGATAGCACTCTGCTACAAGTCACCCCAAGGGGGTGCCAGAGGAAGCTGCTGGCCACCACACATCACAAAAGGTCACCAAAGAGGACACACTCTGGAAGAGCTTTCCCAGAAACCACTGGAAGCAGGAAGCAAAACTCTTTCCCCCTCCTGGAATGTCTCTCCCGCACCCTCTACTGGCAAAGATTAACATGTTCCAGCTGCAAAGGAAAAACATTTAAGGGGCCAGATCCATTTTCACAAAGCAAGGAACAGGGGTGAAATTGAGAGGCCATAAATCAATAAACGGCATTTGTACTGAGCAAAAACATCTGGGAGATGTCAGATATTTATCCAGGGAAAAAACACTTGTTTATCCTCTGGCTAGAGGACCTTTTAGGCAACTGGGGCACCAAAAGTAAAAATAAGGATTCTTACCAGAGCTTTTCTTACCCTGTAATTTGCCGAGGGCAGACTCTAAGCATTTAAACATCTACAATGCTAAGAACTACTCTCAACTTTCCTGTGAAATCTATCACTTTCCCCTTCCAAGAAACACCTTTCTTACTCTCCACTGCACCCATTGTTTTCTACATTCCTAAACACACACACACTCATCGCTAACACACACTGTGGTGGTGACTGGTCTCACACAAATGTTGTGGCCTTCTGGAACTATGCCTTAAAACAATGACTAAGAGGATCCCAGTCTTTCGTCTTTTATCAAAAAGATTGCTCCTTCTGTAAAAATTCATCCGATTTTGTGCTAAATTCTCACATGGAAATCATCTCCTTGAGTCTGTTATTTTCTGGGTCCAATTCTTCACTGCCTCAAGTATTTAAACCAGGCTGCATTTTGTCCACCTACTGGCTGGCAGATGAGTGAAAACCTTGCCAACCAGCCCTACCTAGGTAAAATAATGTGGCTCATTCCCGCCTGTTCTGCCCCAGAGCCATTGCCAAAACCATCTTATTAACACCATCAGCTGCCACTCCAAAGCTCATGGACAGTTTGAAAAATACAATGGTTCTTACCTGCCATGAATCAGAACCTTTTTAGGACATAGAAGATGCTAAGAAAATCACAGCTGAAGAGGATCCTACAGTAAACCAAGAGCCTTCCCTTCTTGAGAAAGCTTCCCCTCTCAAGTTCACACCCAGGAATGGACAATGCAATTCAAAGCTAAGTAGATATGTGTTAAGAGTTTACCTTTTCCAGAATACAGCGTATACCCATACTGACAAAGAGGTTTGAAAGGCATTACTTTTATTTGTTTTAGGCAATGATTTGTAGCTCAGTATTTTAGTGTTCATACAAGCTAAATCCTACAGTGAAAAAGTAAAAAGTCAGGTCCTACCTGCCAGGAATAGCTAGTCTCTGAAGCTTACCACTGCACGTTCAAATCTTTGGCCTCAAGAGGAAGGAGCAACTAAGCCAGAGTAGTAAGAAGACCATGTCCAGAGCTCAATCCAGTATGGACCTTTTAAAATATGTTTTCCCACATACAAGGGGCCACCCCAGGATCAAGTTTCTCACTGTTGCAGTCCATGATTCACAAGGACAGAAGAGGCAAAGCCCTGAAATACAGAGCCCAGGAATGTCTCCTATCAGTAAGAGCATGGGATGGCAGATTGGGAGCCATTCTTTGTGTTATCACTGATGGGCCAGAGAGAACACATCATCAAAGTTACATTAGTTGATAGGGATATACCCTTGGCATTTGATGCTAAATGAGAAGTCAGAGGTTAGACAGTTTATTAGTTACCAACATTTTAAAAATGGAGATTTCTCATAAAAATCTGACTTTCTGGACTCTCCTTAAAAAAACAGGAATATCTGATACCACCGAACCATTTTCCTCTGAGAAGACTTTGGCAGGAATGGAGAATTGGGGCATGGCTTTTCAATTTGCCACAGAACCCATGCAGGCTGCTTTACATATCTGTGTAACCTGCCCAGCCCCTGCTGGCATTTTGGTCATACACTAAAAAACCATAAACCCCATGAGGGCAGGTCATGTCCATTTTTATCTGTAAGCATATTACAACACACTGTCTAGCATACAGTTCCCAGGACCTGTGCCTGCTAGATGCTGGGGGCTCAAATCAAATAAATGACTGCATTAACTCTACCAGACCCTCTGTATACACTAGTTCATTTCATTCTTAACATCATCTGGAAATATTTGCTTCCTACTTTACATGTGTGGTTCAGAGAATGGACTTCCAAAACCCATCTAGCCAGTAAGTAATTATAGGACTTCATTACAAGTTTATGTGACACCAAAGCAAAGGAGTATGTAAAAGCAAGTAGAAATACAGAAAAAGAATATAGAAAAAGGAAATACAGAAAAATAATACAGGAAAAGCAAGTAAATAGAAAGAAAAAGAGCTTCTAGTTTTTAAGAAAAGGCAATAGGCTGATTGCAAAAGATAGTGGTTTCCCAGACAGTCTTCGTTCCATACTTATGGACAAAAAGTACGTATGTGATATGGTTATTGCATCTCTCTTCTGCAAAATTCTTGAGAAATCTTGCATTAAGAGAGCCAAAATCCACCTGCTAAATCTTCAAGTAGGGTTAATTTTACTACAAGGATTAGTGACCATGGATTAACTAGGCAATCTGGAAGAAAAAGCTTTAAATGTAAAGATAACATGCCTTCCATTAGAGTTCAAAGAAAAAAAAAGAGACAGTAGTCATTCCATTTAATGGAAAGCAGGAATCCATAGTCAAGGAGGAGCAGAACAACCACGCAACTGTAAACACGCCTCCCTAAGGCTACACACCAGCAGGTGGTAACTAAACAAATGACTGTTTAGGCTATTCAAAACACAAAAGGTGCTATCATTTGGTTTAAAAAGGAATCAGGACAGTTCCCAAAGGAGGTCAAAAGTGTGGTAAAGCTCTAAAAATGTCTTATCATATAAAGTTGGCCACCTATCCAAGTATACTGCTAGTGAAACACCCAAGCGGTGGGATAAAGAACTACAAGCTCTTCTCTCTGGTCCCTTATGTTATCACAAAATACAGCTTAAGATAAAATTTTCCCTTTACATATTCTTCTCCCCGGACCAAACCCCTCAAACGTAGAAGCAGTGACATATAGATATATATCTAGATCACTTTGTATTAGAATTTGTCATAAAAATGATAGGAAATCAGAACCTAAACTAAAATACAGCAAGGCCATGCCTACAACACAGTGCCTCTGAGATGTGGCCACTGCTGCCCATGAAACAGGCTGAGCCTACAACTGCTCCTTGAACATCACTGTTGTGTGACTCACCCGGGGATGCGGTCATTCAGATTCTGAATCAGCAGGTCTAAGGAGACTGCCAGGTGTTGCTGAAACTGCCAGTTTGTGGGCCACCCTTGAAAACAAAGGATCTAGGAGCACCAGTGGGAACCCATAACTACCTTTATTCCTTGCAGCAGACACCACATTCCTTGAGTTAGCAGAGCTCGTCACAGAGGACAGAGCCTGATGTGGTGACTTTAGATTGGAAATTGTGGCCCCCCTCCCCTTTTTTTTTTTTTTTTTTTTTTGAGACAGGGACTCTGTCACCAGGCTGGCGTGCAGTAAGATCATAGCTCACTGCAGCCTCTGCCTCCCAGGCTCAAGCAATCCTCCTACCTCAGCCTCCCAAGTAGCTGGGACTATCAGTGCGTAACACCATACCTGGCTAATTTTTGTTATTTTCTTTTTGTAGAGATGGGGTTTCCCCATGTTGCCCTGGCTGGTCTTAAGTGATCCTTCCACCTTGGTCTCCCAAAGTGCTGGGATTACAGGTATGAGCCGCCATACCTGGTCTAGATTGGAAATTCCTAAGGCATCCAATGATCACTGCCTTTATTCCACTCAGCATCTAAAAGTTGATCAGCAATCAATCCTAAGAGGTAAGAAATGATACAGGCAGAAAACTCTTTACCATAGATTTTTTTGGATGTCATAGTTTTGGAGACCTAGACTAATATAACTCCAGGTGCTTAGGCTTTATTCTTATAAGAAACATGTCTGTGTGTTCCTGCAGCCTCTATCCTTTTCTTTCAGATCACTTGTTATCATTTCAAATCTCTCAAGGCTTTCTAAATAACCCAGGCAGGACATCCTAATATTTGGGGCCACAGTGTTTACAATAAAAGCTATGAACACTCTTCTCCCTCAAAATTCAGATGCTAAAGGTTAATATTTTAGGTGTTTCATCGACTGTATCCCAATCTCATTTATAAAAGGAAGCTGCCTGTCTTCCAGAAGACATACTTTAAAGACACAGTTTATCACTCATTCGTAGCACTTTATACAAATCCTTTCCAACTAATACTTAGTGTAGATAACCAAGTTCCGCTCTGAAAACTTCCCACAGATCGTGAAAATCCTGCAAATAGGACCCATATTTTATCTATCACTGAGCAAGATGACAGATGAATAAAACCCAAAATTTCAAGACAAAGCCACAATCTTGGGAACAATAAATAAATGCCATGACCAGCATTGCTCAAGCCCATGTTTGGTTTGCAAATGCCATTTCCAAGGTAAACAAATACCTTGTTTTAAAAGCTGCTGCTCTGGTTAAAGAAGGGTCAAAAAAATCTTTTTCTTTTACGTTATTTTGGTCAAGTATGTTTTGTAAGCAGATTTACCTTTCTGAGTTCTCCAAAATTCAGATTGTAATTTTATGACAATATAGTTGTCTGCATCAGTTCAGTAACAGTTTTTTAAACAATTGGAGACACTGGTTATTTTACCAAGACTGAAACTGAAATAGCCTATTTTAAGGTAAAGTTTCAGCAAAGCCAAGTTTAAAAGGAGTGAGTCTATATGATCAGTCAAGAAATTTCTCACATTTTATGCAAATAATCAGATAAGCATAATATGCCTAAAACTAACCTTGCACACAAATTGGCCTGGCTATAATATTCTTTAATAAAAAAGGCAGCTAAAAAAACTGTTTCAAGGGTACAACACAACACTTAATACTCGATTTCAGCCCTAACTTTTTGAGTGCAAATTAAAGCATTATTTCTTGGCTACAATAATCCTTTAGAAATTATCAGATTATAACTTTTCTTTACGTTTTTAATTAGTGCCCTAATGGAATAGGTTCCTTTTTCTGTTCTAACATATGAATTATTCTTGTAACTGTCAAAATATGTTATTTATTTTTGTTTTACTTTCAAGGAAACAAAAATCAAGGTATTCTGAAGACCAGAGATAAGAATCTCCCTCATTTGGCATCCCACTGGCACCGGATCTGTTTTACTGCTAATGCTCTGCTGCTAAAACTTTACGAGCTGCCCCGCTCTAGGCCCAGGGACTAACACAGAAGAGACGGGCACGTAAGACTGTAAGGGCCTGTGTGAGGAATAAAATTAGGACAACATCAAACCCTCCAAATCAAGAAGAGGGTACAAAAAATGCCTAAACAGCTGGTAAAACAAGTTCAGTTGCCTTCTAAACTATTTATGTCACTTTTGCATCCTCCCAGCCATGAAAATTTTCTGCTTACTATAAAATTAAGGGAAAATATTTACTAACAGGATAAAATACTCTGTAACAAAGCCTCTTGGGTATAATACTCCCAATTATAAGTTGTGAAGATATATATATATATACATACACACACACACACACACACATATTTTTAATTATTTTTCAAAACAATGTTTACATTTTGTATAGCTAATTGCTATAAGTCTATAACAGAAACCAAAAGTTAAAAATAAGCGAGTCTTATAACTTTGCCTTTTGGTATTACTGTTAGGTTCTTTTAGTTAATAATTTTAAGAAGTAATGAATGCCTGTCCACAGCCATTCCAATATGGCCTAGAACAATTTATTGGCTGTAAGTGTTTTGATTCTTAAAGCCTTCAGCCATAGAGAGTCCCACCAAGGACAAAATAACACTGCAGAATTATGCAACTTCTGTGACAAAACCTTTTCTCTCCCAAATACTAGTATATGGTGCAATACAAAAGTGGTTACTATTAACAAGTCTGTAACAGTTTAAACACCAAGGACCAGGCATTTCTTGCATTTAATCTATACCCTCTCTCAGGATGCTATACCTATGGAGATAAATTGGCTGGAAAAGAAATTAAATTTATTAAATTTGAATTAAAAGTTGGTCCCACAATTTTCAAAATAAGATATATTATAGGGTTCAAATAACCCTCAACAAGGAGTGGTAAACACATTGTAAATCTGATCAAAGAATATAATCATGCATGCAGGGTTTTTTTTCTGGCTGACTAGGTTGTTTACCTAGATTCTTCCTATAGCCTTGGACGTCCAAATCTTCACTATCTTTATGATATTTGTTACTGTATTAACATTAGACCTTCCTTGTGAATGTTATGCCAGATACAGTAGAAGGAAAGGCACAATTAAAGACCTGAATCATGATAGCTCAGAAAATAGATCTGACCCAGGATTTTCTTAGACTAAACCCTAGGCCTGACTCTATCTCACCTCTTAAAGAATTGGCTATTACATCAGGTCAGACCATGTCCTCTCCCCATTACCCAAATCGCTAATATTTAAAACCATTACCATCAAATCAGAGGACTCTAGGAATAAGCCTTCCTAGTATCATGGGACCTCGCCAAATCACCAGATCAGACAACTCTAGGAATGAGCGTTCCTAGCACCATGGGACCTGCTGCTGTTGGCCTGCATATGCCTTCTGTAGAATGATTTTTGGCCAAGAGCGGGGACTGGGCACTAAGCTCAGATTTTTTATCTTGCCCAAATTCCTATCTAAGAGGTCTGGGGAGACATGTCCTACAAACCATAAATTCTCATCAGATGATTTTTATTTGTCCCTGTATATAGTGACTGACTTTCCAATCTGATTCTGGCATAACAAGGAAGAAAATCAAAATGTTTTACCCCAAAATATATTTCCTTGCCATTTCTTGAAATTATCCTGCAAAGTTTCTTGTGGGAAAACCCCACATTCTATAGAGAATCCCCTTTCCCCTTTGTTTTCCTTCCTTCCTTCCTTCCCAGGAGATATCCAGGAAATAATCAGTTAAGAGCCAGGCACCCTTTTAGGTCTGTTAAGAAACATTTTACAACCTGCTCTCTCTCTGAAGTCTGCTATCCGAGAGATTCTTCTGCACAAGAAAATTTGGTTTCCACACTTCTTTACCTTAACCTGAACATTCCTTCCCATTAATTCCAGGTCTTCAGATAAACTCAATTATCAATCCAAAAATGTTTACATTTACCTATAGCCGGGAAGCCCCTGCTTTGAGTTGTCTCACCTTTCTGAGCCAAGCCAATGCATTTCTTCAACGTATTTGATTGATGTCTCACACCTTCCTAAAGTATATAAAACCAAGCTGTACCCAACCACCTTGGGCACATGTTCTCAGAACCTCCTGAGGGCTGTGTCATGGGCCATGATCACTCATATTTAGCTCAGATAAATCTCTTCAAATATTTTACAGAGTTTGACCCTTTTTGTCAACACCCACATTTTCTTAAAATCACCCAAGAAAGAGTGGGGCTCTTAACTGTTATCCACAAAAAACTGCAGGATGGGGTGGAGAAGCAGGAGAAGAAAACTAATTAAAAATAGGGAAAAACTAGCTTGGAAAGGGCTTGCTGAACTGCCGACAGCATGGAGTGCTGAGGTGAAAAACAAATGCAAAAGACATTTGGCAGAATCCAAAAAGCACACCATCAGAATGAGCAATGAGGCCACAGCTAAACTCTCTGCTACAAGGCAGAGTGAGAAGCAGTCAATAACATATGTGAAGATGAAAAAGGAAGTTCCCTGGACAAGACTGAGCAACACAGACTGGAGCAAAGGAAGAGGAGGGTGAGGAGCGGAGAAGGCCGATCCCTGCTACAGAAAGCAAAACACAGCAGCAGCCTGCACACACCTACATATATGCACTAAGGACAGAAAATCTAACCCAGTGTAATCTGAGGCCCCCTTAAGGTAAAAGAAGAGGAGACCAAATGGAGATGGGGAAAAATGGGCTGGCTAAGCTATCACAAACCAGCTCAATTACAGACTGAAGCCTTCCTGGTGTGTGGAGCAGATTTCCTGGCATTTGTGGGAGACATCGCCCCCCACCCTCCCAACAACTATTATTAAGCCATGCTCGTTTCCATTAGTGCAGGAAACAAGGCAGAGACACATCTTATGTGCCTTTTATCTGAACCTTTTCTGGCAGAGACAGGTCATTTCAGTTGGTCGGGGTGGGGGATACAAGGCAAAGAGAGAAAAGAAATGAATATGCCCAAAGACATTACTCTGAAACTAGAGGCACATTTGGAAATGCAGGCTCCTTAAATGAGAGGCTGGGGAAGAACTCGTTTTCCATAGAAGAGCATAAAGCTGTGCAACACTATTACACTGTAATTTCATGCAGAATATAAAGTTCTACTTATCCTTCTGAGCCTCCTGAACTACTCTGCCAGTCCTTCCCCCAACAGGGAGCCTGTGCCATGCATTTGCTGCCCTCACAAGATAATGAACTTGAAACAGCCCAGGTACTGTGGCATTACTTAATAATGCTAATATTCATGTTTACGCTGTGCCAAGCTCCATTTAAATTCCTTTACTCATATGAATTCGCTTGTTCCTCTCAATAACTCAACGGAATGAGGGAGTAGTGCCATCTCCACTTTACAGGGGAAACAGGTCGAGAAAGTAACTCTCTTGCCCAAGGAACAGGAGGCAGGAACAAGATTTGAAACCAATATTCCTAACAACTTCACCAGAAGTTCCCAAATTCAAACACTTCCACTTTACTGTGCATTAGTGATTCTGTAATTTTTTCAAGATGTCCTAAAAGAACTCCTAAAAGCTCCATTTACTGAGTAGTTAGGTCCCAACAACTTAGTAGCGGTGGTTAAGTGGTGTCTGATAGACATCTCTCTGTGTTTCCTCAAAGTTTTAAAATATCCCATGCCAATCTTATGACTTTGCTGTGCCACTCCAGGGCGCCTGAGAACAGTTTGGAATTCACAGAGCTACACTATCCTGGCTTCCTCATTCTGATAAGGGAAAGGCATTAGGGTGCAATAACTGAACTGCCTGTTCTTAAAGTAGATGAGTCACCAACATGAAAAAGAAAGAATCCTGTTAACTTCCTTCTTAGCCAGCAAAAATGTCTGAGCCCCTTAGCTCTCACAGCAGGCCTTTCCACCTGGCCCAGGTGAACTTTTCCAGCCTTGTCTCCTGCCACTACCACCCCTACAGTAAACTCTGCACACGGGAGGCAGCTACGCAGGCCTTGTTGCCCACCTGGGGCCACATGTGCTCTCTTCTTGCCTTCTTACTCAGCCATTTCCTGCTCCTGGGTAACTGGGCTTCTCCTCTGTGAAGCCACTCCACCCAGTGTTGGTTCGCTGCTCCTTCCTCTGGGTTCCCAGTCCACTGTGCTGCACTCACACCTCCCTGGGCTTACTCAAATTCTCTAATTACTTGCCACTCACTTGTCCATCTCCCCTGGCCCTTTGCTTACAAATGACTGGTATCTTACTCATCTCTGTGGCCTTCCCAGACACTATGGACAGTAAATGATACACGCCTTTAAGAAGCTTTAGTTAATAAAGAATGAAACAACAGAATGAAGGATTGCTTAAGGAACCACATGACGGAAAACAATGAATTAATAAAAGAAATGATGTGGCAGAGTAATGAAATGGATGGTCCCAATTAACAGTCTTCCTGTATCCCATTTCCCCTTGCAATAAGACCCAATAGCAACTCCCATCAACAAGTCTCTATCTTTTCCCTTTTAATCTGGGCTAGTCTTCACCTTGCTTTGGCTGACAAAATGCATAAGTCACAGTACACCAGGTCCTAACCTGGGCCTCCCAAAGGTACTGCATGCTTCTACTTCCTTTTTAGAACAAAACAGATGGCCTAGGCTAGCTTGCCACAGGACAGCAGACCACGTGGAAAGGAGCCCCATGGAAGCCATCCTAGACCAGATCCAGTCAGCCTACCCTTCAAATACATGAGAAAGCCTAGCTGAGACCAGCAGCCTGAACACCCCCCAGCATCAGTAGTAAACCCAACTAACACCAAAAGAACCACCCAACTTACCCGTAGACTAGTGAACACCAATGAAGGCTTACTGTTTCAAGCCATTAAGTTTTGGGACAAGGTGTCGTGTGATAACAGTTAACTGATACGTTGAATTAATGAGCAGTCTAATTTATGACAGTGAAGTTCCTAGAAGGCTGGGGCTATGAGTCTTTGTTCTGTGTCACACTGAGAACCACAGTTCTTAAACATGGTGTTGCAGTAAGTCGAGATACATCCTGATCTGCTGTGGAGGTATTTGCATAAAGTATTTCTGAATTTTGCAAGTGATTAAGTTAGTGTAGACTCATCATCACTCTCATCTATACCACTGTGACTCACTTGTGCACATGGATAAGCTTTCTTGAGACGGAAAGTGGAACAGTAGGACCAAGAACCTGCTTCTCACTTGCACTGATACCTTCTGCCAGCAATGACAGTAACAACAGTGTTTATTGATCACCTGTCTTATTTTCCCTGTATGTACGTCATCTGTCACATGAACCAGCTCTTAATCTCCATTTTTGGTGAGGATGTCAAATCCTTTAGGGAAAGCCCAAGGCATAGAAACATCTTTAAATATCTAGTACTGTACTCATATCCAGCATACAGAAGATGTGGTCTTCTGCCCTCAAGGACTCATCTGGTGGAACTAAACGGTCCCTTTCAGAAGAGGACCAAATAAGAGCCCAGCCTTATTCTTTCTGACTGTAAGTCAGAAATCCACAGCAAGCTGGGTTGAGAGGGTGGGAAAAAAAAAAAAAGAAAAAAAAATCCACAGCAGGTGGTGAGCCCCAGGGCCTGTCTTCTAAAATGTAAAAGCCTATGTAACAAAACCAATCTTGTTTACAGACATCTATTTGGGGAATCACTCAAAGTCAACCGTATTTCTTAAATGAAGGGCTTTAATGAAGGTTAGCTGATGCAGTGTCTTTCCATGGTGTATTTCCTCTTGACTCTCAGGTAACTCTGGTCTAGCAGATTAAGCCCTGTGAACCTCAGTTTCATATACATACAATGAAAACTCAAATAAGATTGAATGAGATAATTTAACATGAAAGTCCAAAGGTTTGGCACAGCCCAGACCCTTGTAAGTGCTCAAAAAAAAGATGTATTCCCTTCCTTTTGGCTACAAAAATGCATTTGGTATGTTTTTCACACAGATATCACTCTTCCTCTCCCTCAGACCTTACTCATCCCCTTCTGCCCAACTCAAATTTGCAATACCAGCAATAGCATGTTATGAAAATCATACCCAAAAACCACATTTCAATCAACAAACTTTCACCCAACACCATGCTGGGTATGGTCAATATGGGGCCCCTAAGAATCCTGCCAGCCTCCTGAGACTATTCTCTTCCTCAAAGGGATACCAACAACCTCCATATACAATTCACAGAGACAGTTTATGAGAAACCAGCCACCGCAGCCCTAGGAAACAGCATCCCATTATCGTACTAAAGATGGTCTTCTGCCAAGGCCATCATGGCTTTATGTCCTGACAAAAGGGTCCCTATGCTAAGGAAGATTCCTGTCATGTGCAGACTAGAGCGCCAATCTATTCCTATGGCTTCCAACTGACAGGCAATGTAGTGGTCACATCTCCTCACCAGCCCCCTCAGGATCCCACTCCCACCTACTTCCTTCACTGGGCACCTGAGAAACCAAGGATCACTGCTAGATGAAGAGCAGAAATGGCAAAGTAGCAGCATAAAAAATGATACCAAATTTATCTTCATTAATCACCTTCCTGTGTCGGGTGTGAACTGTCTCAGGGACACAGCTCGAGGATAAATCACATTTCGCCATCACACAGGGAGACCTGGATCTCTTCAGAATGCTTCCCATGCCAGCCCTATTTCCTAGACAAGCTTGAATTTTCCTTCAAGATTTTCGTAGTAAATTCTATAGATCCTGAAATTGCCTTGACAAACAGAAAAACCTGAACTTCGCGGTAAGGATGAAACACAACGGCTGTGTTTTCAGTTGTTAAGTGGTTCTAAACTACTTCACCTTCACTCTTCTTCACTATCCTGGAAATGATGGATTGCAACATGGGAATTTCCCACTCAAAACCTAAAAATCAAGTTTGATGTCATAGGATCATAACATGAACAAGCTTCAGACTAAGCCATCTTTCACCTATTGACTGCCCTGTATAGAACTATAAATGTCCTGGTTTAGTACTAATAAATTCTGCTAGCTCAAATTGAGCTTGCCTGACTCGGACTTGGTTTCTTATTTCTGCTGATCCCATTGCAACAAACCAAATATATGGTGAGAGCAGAATATAATTCAGTATGAGACACTTAATTTACCAGCTTCTTACAGGACCTCTGAGAGATGATGGAATCTGTTGGAACACATCAGCCTTTCTGAAAAGTTAATAATAATGCCTTTCTAAGGTCACCATCTAAAAACAGTAGATATTAGAGTCCATTAAAAGTACAAAGCAGATAACCAAGTCCTTCAGAATAAAAAATAAAGGATGGGATTAAAACTACAAACTAATTCCACTACACACCCACCAGAATGGTTAAGGTGAAAAAGATAAATACCAACCACGGTGAGGATGTGAGAGAGGCAAGCTTTCATGCACTGCTGGTACAGTTATATAGTGATACAACCACTTAGGAAAACTAGCAGTATCTCACATTGCTAAACATGTGTACCCCTATGATCCCAAAATCCCACTTCTAAGTATATGGTTTGGATATGGATTTCCTGGCCAAAATTTTTATTGAAATTTAGCTGATGGCAGTTGGGAGGTGTTTGGGTCATGGGGGCAGATCCCTCATGAATAGAATTAATGCAGTATCAAGAAAGGGACTGAGGTCTCCATATCTTGAGAATGGAGACGCTTCCTTGAGAGCAGGTTGTTATAAAGCCAAGTCCCTTCTCATGTTTGGTCTCTCTCCACACATGCCTGTTTCTCTTCCACTTCCTCACCATGTCTTGACGCAGCATGAGACCCTCACCAGAAGCTGAGCAGATGTAGGCACCCAGTCTTGAACTTCACAGCCTTCAGAACTGTGAGCTAAAAAAACACAAACCTCTTTTCTTTAAAAGCTCTCCAGTCCCAAGGGTTGTATTAGAGCAACACCTAACAGCCTAGGACAATAGTCAACTGTAACGTGTACCTATGTTCACCACTCAATGGCAATGTGTATATCATATACTAGAATGTTTCCAGAAGCACTAATCATAGTAGCTGAAAACTGGAAATTATCTAAATGCCTATCTATGGTAGAATGGGTGGATCAATAAATTGTGGCATATGAACACAATGGAATACTATACAGCAACGAGGATGAATGATTAATTATATGCAACAATATAGATGAATTTCACAGACATAATCTGAGCAAAAGAAAGCAAACATAAAATAGTTTATACTGTATGAGTTCATTTATACAGAGTGCAGAAACAGTAAAGATTGAGGGGTGGGGATTGTAGAGGTAGTGGCTGGACAACAGAACATGAGGGGGCTTCTGAAGGGCTGAGAATCCTCCGTTTATCTGATGGTTAGGTGGGTGTCCATTTGAAATTCATCAAGCTCTACATTTGTGATGTGTATTTTTCTACATATAACATACATCAAAGTTAAAAATAAAATCAAGGATACTGGTTTGTTTACTAAGTTACCTCGATGACTTAAAATGTTGGTTGGCTGTTAGGCTGTGATGTAAGAAATATTTGTTCCTCCCCACCCCACCTTGTATTCCTTATACAGAGCTCCTAAAACCCTCATAATTTCCTAAGTGATAGGGTGAAAAGGGTATCTTTTGTTATAATATTTGGTCTTATATTATAATAATATATAATATTTTGAATTATAATATATAATATTTTGAATTATAATATTTGGTCTTATAATATTTTGAAGGGAACTCCCTAGTTCCCTTCAGAAGAGCTTCCAAGACCATTGAAAGCTCTATAGCCAGCTTGTCCAACTCATGGCCCAAGGGCTGCATGCAGCCCAGGATGGCTCTAAATGCAACCCAACACAAATTCATAAACTTTATGAATTTTTTTTAGCAATTTTTTTTTAGCTCATCAACTATCATTAGCATATTTTATGTGTGGCCCAAGACAATTCTTCTTCCCGTGTGGCCCAGAGAAGCCAAAAGATTGAACACTCCTGCTCTGAAATGAGAAGTGTCTTTTTGTACGCTAATGACTGGCTGAGGCTCCCTAAACAGCTTCAGGATACAGCTGACTACCACAAAGACCAAGGTAAGACTAGAAGGTTGGAACTTTCAGTCCACCCGCAAAATCTCTGGGGAGGGAAGGGTGGACATTGATTTAATGAATCATGCCTACATAATGAGGCTTCCATAAAACCCTGTATGACAGGGTTCAGAGAACTTCCAGGTTGCTGAACACAACCATGTGCCAAGAAGGTGGCACACTCCGACTCCACAAGGACAGAGGCTCCTGTGCTTAAGACCCTTCTGGACCTCATCAAATGTACTTCTTCACCTGGCTAAACATTTTGTATCCTTGGTAATATCCTTTACAACAGACCAGCAAATATAAGTAAATGTTTCTGAGTTCCGTGAACCATTGTAGCAAACTATCGAATTGAAGAGGGGTTGTAGCAACTCCCCAATATACAGCCAATTGGTCAAAAGTACAGGTAACAACATGGGACTTGTGACTGGTGTCTGAAGTGGGGGCAGTTTTGTGGCACTGAGCCCTAAACTTGCAGAGCATGCGATAATCCCTGGTAGCGTCAGAATTGAATTGCAGGATACCCAGTTATTACCTGGAGAGTTGGATAATTCATTGGTGTGAGGGGGAAAAACATCCACATTTGGTGTCACAAGTATTTTGAGAAACAGAATTTTTCACACTGACCTTCTTCATTTTAGAACATGAGATTTAAAAGGGGGGACTCCCATGTCTCCCTCACCTTGATGTGTTTAATACATTTGCAAAGCCAGTCCAATATCTAATTAAACACAACTTCACTTCATTTCACCACCTGGGCCACCTATTTATCAACCTGCAAAGTCAGCCCAATAATCCAACTGGTTACCAGTTTGTTGTCTGGCTGCCTTTCTTTCCTCTAAGAAAATGAACTGAGGGATATGAAAACTGATGCTTTCACCCAAGTCAGCAGCAAAGATTCCCTGAAAATAAAATGCAAATATCCAAAGGCCTATGCAGACCTGACTCTTCCAAAGAGCAAAAAAGTATCTCAACGTCAAGGAGAAGATGAGGCAAAAGATTTCACCACATGCACCAACTTCAGTAAAGCTCAGCATTCAAGCTGGCTCACTTACACCGTCACTCAGGAGATGTGCAAATCTCAAGGTCTCATTGATATCTTCCCTCTCTCTGGAAGATAATAGTTTGATACATTGGAACTGAATCACAGAGGTGTATTTCTGGAGAAGTACAAGAATACAATGAAGAGGGGGACAGACAAAGCTGGGGAAATCTCACCTTTTCCCACAAAATTTTCCATGGAAAACTGGATCCTTGATTTTTCAGGAAGTTGGAGATGTCCCAAATTTCCAGAGAACTCTGATTTAACACTCTCTCAAGGCAGATCAAAAATCAAGTTGATCATTTTAAGGGGTTTTATGTTGTTATAAAAATAAGCAAATTCTATACACAATTCCTCTGCCCACCCACATCCTCATCCCCAATAAATACACAAAAACAAAAGAAAGAGGAAGACAAATGACTGCAAGTGACACAGGGGAGAAGAGGTCTGGGTCTTTCCATGCACATGGCCTCCTTCATGCTGATGTAACAGAGCACCAGGCAACTCTGCTCACAGGACACTATGGAAAAAAAGACACTGACTGCAACAATGAGGCATTTCCTTATTGATTCTTTTGGTTATTTAACTTATTTTCCCCAGAGGTTAAGAGTAAGATAAAGCTTTACTGAAATAAGAATATGGTATAAAAACAAAAATTTTTAGAAGTCCAGCCAAGAAAGGCCATATTAAGTGGGTAAGGTCATGTTTTATTAAATTTTTACATTCCTTACATATTAAGTTTCAGAACTTATCTAGGCTCTATTCTCTTAGACATTTCTTATGGAAGTATACAAGCTCTTCCTTAGCTTTAATCCACAAATGGGAAAAAGACCATGTTTCTGGTACATATATATATGCATCTACGTTATAACAACTATAGTAAATAAATGCACGTTTTTGCTTGCTGGAAATAAAGGCATGTCCAATCCTCATTTCTCACATATTCTACTTAAAATGTTCCCAAATAGCTGAGCAGCTACTCTCTTACCCGCTGAAACTAGCCAAATTCTGGCTCGTGGTCATCAAAGACATTTCCCTTGGACATCAAGCTTCCTGAACAGTCAGGATGGTCTAATAAATGTTTTCTCCTGAGTGTGGTACATTTACACTGTAGCATACATACTAGCAGCTAAGTATTTATCATAACATGCATAAGCACATTAAATTCATAAGCTGCTATACGCTGTCAATTAGAATGAGACCAAATTAAAATAAATGAGTCGATTCAGGATAAACTCAAGAAAACATGTTAAGTAACAGTGTAGGTGGTAACATGAATATGGTGGAAATTAAGCCTGATGTTTGGAAAATACTAGTCTACTTTCAAAAAAAAAAAGTTCAGCCAAGAGTCAGAAAGCTCTGGATCTAAGCACTGCCTTGCTGTGTCCCTGGGGATCTTTCAGTTATCATCCCTAGGCAGGCCTCACTACAATGACAGCAACAAAGCTGACAGGGTTACAACAGTTTGACAAATGTGAAACTTTCAGAAGTAGAACACAAAGTCTTTTCACCTTCACATCAGGTATGACCACTAGCCAGCTGACAAGCATGGAACTTTGAGCTGTGACACACAAACCAGCAAGGCAACAGAGTCAATGTTAATTCCTCTCCTCAAAACCTCCCTGAGCTGTAGAAAGTCATCTTGCAAAGCCTCTGGGAAAAGACCTCCTGAGGTTGGCTTGGTGGCAGGCAGGAGGCAGTCGATGATGGCAAGAGCAAAAATGACACATATCACTGCAACCTGGTGTCTGATCTCAATAACACCTGTGCACAAGACTCCCAGTAAGGCAGGGTTTCCCAAGGTCAGGATTTGCTGCTAAGCTCTTAAAAACTCTTCTGAGCCTAGCAGAAGCAAATGATCAGTATCTCTGGCAAGCAACTTTTTTTTTTTTAACCTTTCAGTGTCATCGGGAGGTATCACACATGCCTTGAGAAAGAAGGCCCAATTTGAATGCTCAAACATGAAAGTCTGGCTGGCTCAGGTAACTGGAAGAATATACTCATGCACGGTAACCTCTGAATGTCAAGTTAGGTTTCCTGGAGAGAAAGACCTATCTCTTCACCTTATATACTTAAATAATTGCCTCCTTTTTAAGGCAAAATAACAGCCTCCTAAAGAGGTTTTTGCCGTAGCCCCAGAATCTGAGTATGTTACCTTATGTGATAAAGGGTAATTAAGGATGTACACAGAGTTAAGGTAGCTCATCAGCTGACCTTAAGATAACTATCCAGGTGGGTCCAAAGCAATCACATCGTCCTTAAATGCGGAAGGGGGGTAGGGCAGGAGATCAGTATTTAAAAAGTGTGAAGAAAGACTGGCTTGAAGACATAGAAGCCATGAGTGAAGAAAATGTGGACAGCCTCTAGAAGCTGAAAGAATCAAGGAAACAAATTCTAAGGGCCTCCACAGAAGGGAACACAGTCCTGCTGACACTGGATTAGCTCAGTGAGACTCTGTATTGGTTCACTATTGCTGCCACAACAAACTGTCATTAATAATTACATATTATATTTAGTGGCTTGAAACAACAGAAAACTATTCTCTCACAGTTCCAGACTCCAGAAGCCTGAAATTGGTATCAATGGGTAGAAGTGAAGAGGTCGGCAGGGCAGGGCTGTGCCCCCTCCAGGGGTTCTAGGGACAGTCAGTTCCTTGCCTCTTCCAGCTTCTAGTGAGTGTATGTATTTTTTGGCTTGTGGCCACAGCATGCCAATTCCTGCTTCTGTGGTCACACTGCCTTCTCTTCTGAGTAATCCTCCTCTGCATCTCTGTGAGAAGAACATTTGAGGTGGCATTTAGAGCCCGTCTTGATAATCCAAGATAACTGCCCTATCTCAAGATGCTTAATCCCATCTGCAAAGAACCTTTTCCCACAGAAGGTTACATTCACATGTTCCACAAGTTAGAGCCTAACACCTGGAGGGTGTTATTCAGCCTACTAGAGCCCTTTCAGATTTCTGACCTCCAGAACCATAAGACAATAAACATGGTGTTTTGAGCCACTAAGTATAATGATTTGTTACAGCAGCGACAGGCAATTAATATAGCTCCTATCTCCCAAATGTGTGCTAGGTCTGGGCAAGAGGACACAGCTAGCTCACCCCTACTCTTCATATCAGCATCCTGGGGATCCTCTGTATCCAGAGATGCTGCTCCTTCTCCCATTAGCATACTTGACATGATAGAATGCTGAGACTCAGCAGGAAGTAGCCATTAGAAGCTTCAGGAATCACTTCTCTTTCCTCTCGCTGATCACAGGTTTCTTAAGCAAACTGTATAGTAATTCAAAGCAAAGCTTAGGGGAGAAAAGGAACTGACATTCATTTCAGAGAATTCCTCTCAATAATGAGTACACTCCATCCACAAATGTCAAAGAGCTTTGCTCACAAAGCCAATAATCCCTATCGCAAATATAAGGCAATGTAAACACTTAAGAACCATATTCCTCAATTAGAAACAGCCTCTTTGGGTAGCTTTCCTAGCATTCCAGTGGCAGAACATACACTTGTAAGCACCTACTAATCACTATTCTATCTCTTGGCATGCTGTAATGCTGGTTTTCTATCATCTCTGTAGGAATTTCTATTTATAGAACTGCTCCTTCTCATTGATCTGCCTTCAGGACACTGCAGCAATTCCCCAGCTGACTTCTCTCCCAGAACTCACCTTGTTTGGATGCCCCTGGGCTCTGTCCTCAAATCTTTTCTCTATCATATTCTCTCCCTTAGCAAGTGCACCATCCCACGATTGCAAATGCCAACTCTAAGTGGAGGCTCTCAAATTACATGCATCTGTCCTTGACCCCTCACCTGAACAAGCTCCAGCTTCCAACAGCCACGTGCCACTCATGAGCTCCACTTCAGTGGTTAGTATGCATCCCCAGCTTAGCAGGCCCAAAACAGAGCCGCTGCTTTCAGACAGATGCACACAGCAGCTCAAAAAATAGCATCTCCCACTCTAGCTGCTCCAATAAGACCTTTAGCCCTCATGTGTACGTTCCCTTTACTCCTTTCCATCCCTCATATTTAATACATCAGTATCTACCAGCTCTGCCTCCAAGATGTATCCTAAATCTATTTTCACTATCTCCACTATTTCAATCTCATTCCAAGCTACCATCACCTCACACCCACACTACAGCAATAGGCTCCCAGTTTGTCTTCCTGCCTGCTTGCTCTGGTCCCCAGCCAGCCCTCACCCTCCACAAGGCTAAAAGCCATCTTTCTGAAGTATAAATGTCAGGGGATGTCACTCACAGTTATAAAATTATCAGGGCCTTCTGGCTACACACAAACTCCAAACTGGACCATGAACTACATGGTCTGGCCACTGCCTACCTCTTGACCTCTCTCCCACTTTCTTTCTTACTAACATGGCATGCACACAACTCTGGCCTTCTGTCCTCTCCTGGAACATGCCAGGCTTATTCCAGACTCATCGCCTTTGTACTTGCTGCTTCTGCTGTGAACACTTTTCCTGCAGGTCTATGTATGACCATCGTTTTCCTCCCTGAAGCCTTACCTGCAACGTTTCAATTATCACCCTAGCCTACCAAAAGCAACCACTCACCACTCTTTCTTCCTGCCTTTGTCTTTTCAGAACACTTTGGAAGACCTGAAGCAGTCTTAATTGTTTGTCGATGGAGTATGACTCCCTTCCAGCAAACTACATGCTCACTGAGGGCCGGGCTTTTCCCACAGTATCCCCAAAGAGGTACCTGTTCAGAGCTGACAGAATGGTTTCACAACTTAAGAGCAATATCAAGTCATCTTAAAAGGTACAGTGTTAGTCAGTCTCCTTGCTTTGAAGGAATAGTGATTTCCTGGGTTCCCTCTCAATCCCTCTTTCTTTATTCTCACTCCCTCTCCCAGCAACTGTTTTTTCTTTATGTGTGACCAGTTCTCCCCTCTACCAACTGGCCAGCTCTCTTAACCTTCCATGACATCTTGTTTCTGCTCTATCATAGCTCTGGTTAGCCAAGCCCCTCACTTTACCCCAGGAAATCACACCACTTGCTAACTACCAAGTTTTTTTTTTTTTTTTTTTGAGTCTCTCAATTCAACTTGAGACTTAATCTCATTGGCCAAGGAAGAAAGGGGCACAGTATAGAACAGGGGACTTAGGCAGAAATTAGAATTTCTAGTACTGAGATGAAGAAATGCAACAGCAGTAAGGCCCAGGGCATCTCCATTCATTCTCCTTTAATAGATAAATATGTGACTACACCATCCTCCCAAAGGGTGGGAGAGCTGTCAAACCCCACAGATGGTGGGAATCACCAGGATGCATGAAATGAGCACTAGGTGAATAAGAATGAAGATTAGGGGGGAGAAGAATAAAGAATCTCCATGTAAACAGCATGGTTAATTAAGAAAAATTACACAGTGATTAGACTAATCTGACCCTTTTATAAGTACCTGTACAAAGCGTCACTGTTAAATGGAATGCTTTCTCTTGGCCCAGGTATAACTCCAGCTTGTGCCAGGTACTCAAAGGGAATAACTCCCATCAGATCAAATCCCCACAACATACCTGCAAAGCAGCTACCATCACATTTTTCTGGTGAAGAAATGAATGTTCAGAGAGGTGTGAGGCCAACTTAAACAAGTATGATGAAAATAGTTGCAACTATTCAACCAGCCAATTATCAGAGAAGGGAAAATAATTCAGTGACCATACCAAACCCTGGCATCTTGTATTACAGACAGCAAACTACATATTAGCATGGAGTCTTTCAAGCCAGAGTGCTAATCAGCAGCTTTTGGAGGGGTGAGTAATCACTCCTCTCATTTAAAAAAAAAAAAAAGCAGCGCTTGGCCCAGAGAGCTGGCCTTCTGAGCAGCATGTCAGAGCTGATCAAGATGCTGGCGCCTGGCGGCCATCAAGGCCACCCTGGACAACCATTCTGCCTTCTCATTAGCATTGTGCCACTGCTACCTCACTTGACAATAACAACCATGTGGAGGATCTGACAAGCAGAGGTCACCCTGAAAGCGAAAGGAAAAACGGATGTGAAGCCAAAGCATAAAAATTGTTTCACCCTGTCTGGAGCCATCGCAGGCTGACCCGGTGCTGTGGAAGATGCTGACCTCTTTTCTGAGACTGCTGAAGGGGCATCTGACTACTCACTCCTCACACCCCCATCATCCCATCTTTCCTCCCATCTACTGGTTCCCTAATGTAAAACAGAAAGAAAAGAAAAAGGCTTTTTAAATAGAAAAGATGAAGAAAAATAATTTGTTCATTATAGCCAAAGCCTAAAAGGATTACAACATCCCAATCCCATATTCCAGTCCACCATCTCAAAGAGAGGAAAAGATAGTTCGTCCAGCTCCTACAGACCCCTGGGCCTACTTTTGCCTTATTAAACACTCGACTATAGCTGTTGGTTCACAGCCCAACCTGTCTCAACAAAAGAGGCCCTACAGAGGCCAAAGACCACAGCCTCTCCAGATTATATTTTTAGGAAATAGCTCCCAGAGTAAGATCAAGCACAGAGGGCACCTTAATAAAGGTATTTGAATGAGAAAACACAAAACAAGGCAGGGAGTGGTGGCACACACTTGTAGTCCCTACTCAGGAGGCTACTCAGGAGGCTGAGGCAGGAGGATGGCTTGAGCCCAGGAGTTCAAGGCTGCAGTAAGCTATGATCACGCCACTGCCACTGGTTACTTCTGTGACCCAGCCTAGGATACAGAGCAAGACCTATATGGGATACTTCTGTAACCCAGCCTGGGATACAGAGCAAGACCTGGGATACAAAGCAATCCTCCTGCCTCAGCCTCCTGAGTAGCTGGCACTACAGGTGCATACCATAACACTGGGCTAATTTTTTCTTTTTTATAGAGATGGAGTGTCACCATGCTGTCCAGCATAGTCTTAAACTCCTGGCCTCAAGCAATCCTCCCATCTTGGCTGGGATCACAGATGTGAGCCACCATGCCCAGCCAATCTTGTTTATTTTGTTTACCAGAACATAAGCTCCACAGGAGCACAGAACTCATCTGTTTTGCTCACTCTATACTTGGTGATTAAAACAGAGTTTAGGGCATACTCAGTGCTCAACTGAGAAAGGCTAATGCTAATAGAGGTTATATAGAAAGACAGTCTACAAACAGGGTTTCTCTGATTACATTTAGGGAGCGAAGGACAAAGAGTGGCTCAATAGAGAAAAGAAGAGAGAGAGAGACTTGTAACACCACTAACTGGCAACAACTGCCCTCAGCCAGAAGGAACAGCAGTGCCCCTGTGAAGGCAGCATCACTGCAGACATGAGAGAAATTTCCAGAAGAATCTACAAAGGAAGGAAGATGTCAGGGCACTCACAGACATCCCTGTCTGAAGTATTCAGGCTAGAGGGTACATTCCCTTGGCAGAAAATCTGTTTAAACTCCTGAAGCGTGACCACTATGGTGTCCTTACCAAGGTCAGTCAGTCAGATATTTCTGGAATACTTCCCGCAAGTTGTGACTTTCTCAGCCTTGCTGGGTGATGTTGGGGAGGGAATGGTGGGAGGAGGAGAGAGGCAGGGACATTAGCTAAAACAGTCCTCATTGCCCAAATAAACGACTTACTATCTTCACATAATTAATTCTTCATTTCGACACACATCCTTTACCCAAGACAGAGAAAAATCCTCAGGTATTTACCAAAATGTACCTCTAATTAATGATTTTAAGACTAACTGTTTGTGGGTCTTATTGTTTCGCCGAACACTGAAGCTTCTTGCAGGCAAGAAGCATGTTCATTCCTGCCATTTGCACAACCTTCACAAAGAGTGCACCAATCAGTATCTGCTTCCCCCAAACTCCAACAGAACTCGTGAGCAACAATGGATAGCCATAGGCAAAGGAGCATTTCCTAAGCTAAAAGTTTTTGGGTAAGTTTCCCACAGCTGAAGTTTCAAATAATAAGGGAGGCAAGGAGAAAGTAAAGGATTCTAAACCACCAGGGGAATGAACCCACAAAATGAGTACTCCAGTCATCAAAAAGTCAGAGAAGAAAAAATCATGGAATACTGTCAGAGAGCTTGTTGGACCAGCTTACTGAACAGGGCAAAAATCACACAGGGCAAAAATCACATTTTTCTAAGCAGGGATTTAATGCTCTACCCTCACAGAACAAATAGTGGAAGGAGGCTCAGGCCACTGTTTTTTAGAAAGATAGAAAAGGAGCAAGCTAGCAAAATACAGTCATAGCCAGCAGCCAGCCCTAAAATGCCAGCCTCCACCAGAGAACTGACAGTCCACAGATGACAGAAGGAGAACAGCTTTCAGTCCACAGCTGGTCCCAAAGCTTGCACTACTCTGCCCCAACTCCCTCTGAGACTTCAGCCCCATTCTGGGAGACTGTCTTCTAGGATATATTTACATGCTTCTGAGTCACATCAAGGAACAGGAAAATAAACTGCCCTCTTATGAGAGGAGGAGGAGAGGCAAAGATATGCAATTAAGAAAGGAAGGGGAGACAGTACATAATTTAATCAAATTATGTACATGAGATTTCCCCAAGAAATAGTGGCTTAACATATTATGTCCAGAATGGAGTTTAATGTTTACTTTCAAATATATCACCAATTCTGGAAAATATGGAAGTATTTAGTTTTTCTGAAATGGTACACATGCAGCATTTCCTGGTGTGCTAATTTTTACCTTCTGTTAACCAAAATGTTTTAAGACAACTTAATATGCCACAAGAATACACTTCAAGGGAGCTACAGAACTACACACAAATTCCATTCATTCAAAAATAAACTTTGGCCTCTTTTATACTTGCTGAGTGTCAGAAACAACTCAATACCTAACATTTACAAGTTAAGCTGTAATATAAACCCCTCAAAGGAAGGGAACCATGATGCCGTTAACAAAAGTTATAAGTAGTAAGATGAAGAATGCAAAGCGGTGGTTCCCAAACTGGGACCGTGATCAGACCTACCTGGAGAAGGTGTTTGCTTAAATGTCCACTCCTGGGCACCTCCCTGAGAACCTGCACTACTTAATCCACTACAATGTATCATAGAAACCCATGAGTCTCCAGGTAGTTTTGACCACTAGGCAGGTAAGGGGGCAGCTGCCATAAGGAACGTGGCCGGAGTAGGTTGACTATGCTCCCCCACACACCAAGGGAATTCCAGCTCAATAAGCTGCTTTGTAGTGGAATGCCCAAAAGATCTTAGGTCAGCCACCTTGGACGGAGACCAGATGGGCCAAAACAACAAAGCATCACACCCAGCAAGGCTCAAGGGTAAAAGGTGTCTCCCAGTCAACTTCCTGGGCCTTGCTTGGTAGTTCTGAAGCTGCTTGGTAGTTTGAAGAACACTGGGTCAGAATGCTGGTGATCTTCAGAGCTACACAGAGCTTGACGGTAAGGAGAGTGCACATTCCATGGCAAGGTTCAGGGAGGGCAACTGAGGGCTGGTGAACAGGTTCACTGAGCTAGCAGAGGCAGACATGGCTTATAAAGTCAGTTTCATTTTTCAATATGAAGAACCAGAAGAACATGGACTGTTGCTACTCCTCTTAGCAATACAGGCTTAAAAAGCATTTCCAATTACCAATAGCTTCTGATACAGATGACAAGGCCCAAATGGGATGTACTGATCCTTCTTGTTCCCCCAAAGCTATTCTCCCTTTCTTACATAGGATTAGGAACTCTGCAGGGCATCTCGCTACACAGAGCATAATTATCTCTTGCAGCTGAGTGGCAAGGGGATATTTTGCCAAGTGGAACAGGAGTAGAAAAAAATCCAACCAACCTCTGGGTCATCATTCCTCCTTGCCCTTCCTCCCATCCTTTTTTCCTCCCTTATTTCAGGCCATACAAAGAAGAACAACACTAGAGGTGGTGGGGCAACCAGAAGAAAGGAGCCTGGCCCCCTAAAGCTTCAGCAGGACAGAAATGCTGTTCTAGCTGACTCTAACATAAAAGGAAGCTAAATTATCTTATTTAAGTCAGTATTGTTGGAGGTTTCTGTTAGAGCAGGTGAGCATGTACCTGAATACAAGGATTTATCCTACATGGAATATGACAAGAACTACTGATCAAGAAGCAAATCCTTCACACTTTCCTTTTCCTTCTTGGCCTAACAAGATGGCTGACATCATCATCTTTGACTCCAAAGGAGAGCAAGTTATACCAGGAGGTTGAAGAACTCTCTCTTTAATCACAAATCCCCAATTTTAAGTGCTAGATCCACCTGAAACCATAAGCTTTGCTCTTCTGGTCACTCAATGTCTCAAGCTATCTTCTGAATTGACTTTTCTACCAGCCTCTCTCTCATAAATTATTCATACTTTCTGGAACAAGTCTAGCATCACCTCATAATGCTAATGCTGTTTCCCCTGCCTAGAAGGCCCTTCCTGACCTAGAAAATTCCACAACATCACGGTCAAGTTCAAACGTAAAAATGATCCAACTCCTAAGGGCCTGCAAGACTTTGAAAAATGGATTGAAGCATACTGAAGCATACATACCTCCTAACCCACCAATCTGTGGAGTTCCTAAAGGAAAAAGTAGTTTTTCATCTTTGTATCTCTGATCACCCCCCATACCATCCACTGCATACATCCTAGTACCTTGCACAGTAAAAACTCAAAAAATATTTGATCAGTTAATTAAGAAATCATTAAACTGTGTTAAGGGTGTCCTTAGAGTAATTTTTAAAGTAGCTGAAAATTCAAAGGCAGAGGCTACAACTTTAGGAAATCTCCTTGTAAATCAAACACACATATTCCTGTTAAACTAGTATAACTTAGCCTATTAAAATATGACATAGGAGACACAGCCTTTAAACTAGGTGCATCCAATGTTTTGGCGTCCCTGGGTCACACTAGAAGAACTATCTTGGGCCACACATAAAATATACTAACAGTATGATAGCTGATGAGCTAAACAAATTTCAACATTTTAAGAAACTTTACGAATTTGTGTTGGGCCACATTCAAAGCCATCCTGGGCCGCAGGTGGCCAGCGGGCTGGACTAGCTTGCTTTAAACTACAAAGGTAGAGCTAAAGATCCATGTCACTTACAAACATCAACTATCATTTATTAGGAGTTGAACCTTATGGGAAAACACTTTTGCACTTAGCGGAACAATTTGCTAGCTCATTAACAATTCTGGGCTGTCATATTTTTAAATGATCATTTTGCTTTGAAAACGAATCCTGTGTTAAATAGAAAAGAAAACACGTGTATTTTAAAGAGTGCTTTAAAAATCTCCCTTGGATCCAGTCTGGTTTTTTTTAAGCCTTAAGATCTGAAGTTAAAAGGTTATATACCACACATACACTCCCCCACGCCTCCCGCCATACTGGTCCTGGAGTACCAGAATCAACGGCCTAAAATCTTTTCAAAGAAAGGGGAAAAACATACTTTCAAACACCAACAATAGGTAAATTCCCAAGCACAATTAATTCTATGCTCCTCAAAAATTTTCACTTCTGCTAACTTGCTTACAGCTTGGCACAGGGACTAAATAAATGCCTAACTAATGGTTAAGAAACAATAGAGGCAGTGAGCAAATTCGACTTCTGAAGAATCTGAAGAACACCATGTCCAGAGTGCTACAAAGGAACCTCCGGGGGACTACACCTTGAATAATAAGTTGGCAGAAAAGTTGTTTTAGTTTCACGAGGATTATCCTGACTTTCTGCCTTGGAATTTTTGGAATGGGGCTTTCTAGACCTTTGTTCTAGACACTCAGGTATATTAAGTGACTTGCTGGAGATCACAAGCCAGTTATAGGCACAGCAAAGCCTAGACCCCCTGGTCTTCCAGTGCCTTCTCCAGCACAGGACACAGAATGAAGTCCACTTCTTAATACAATGATCACAAATAAAATCTACTGTAGAAGATGAGATTACCCAGTCCATTAAGATGTTTTTCCCAAGTTTTTCCCAAAACACTCACGCACACCAGACATCAAACACAGAGAAGATTATAGACGTTAAAAAGGCTCTAGGTGAACTTCACAATGAGATTAATTTAACGTAGTAGGTACTAGGAGTTAAAAAATGAGTAAGGCCAAAGGAAACTCATTCCACAAGTAGCTTAGTGAAGCAAACGATTCCACAAGTAGCTTAGTGAAGCAAACGGAAACCTATGCACATAAATTATAAAACCACATGCTGCAGCCAATATGAGAGATAAGAACAGGGTATTATGGGATATTTCAGACTCCAGAATTTGAAGCTTTAGATCCTTCTTCTGTCATTTCTAGGGTAATTCTAGGAAATTATACTCTTAAGCAGATAAAAACATAAGAATTGTTACATATAATGCCTAGACTAAAACTGAAAGGCAATTTCAGAACTTTTGAAAAGACAAATCCTTGTCTAAAGACAGAAAATTCACACTTGAACCTTTTTTTCTGAGTTTAAAAATGCAAAGAGGTAGTAAATTTTTTTTTATAACTAATAAGGTTTCAAGTCTAACACAGTACCTGATAATTCAGATTCAAGTCACCCTCTTAGGTGGGTGGGAAATGAGCCATTGGTTTAGGAACCTGAAGGAATCCAAATTCTGTACAGACTATTCCAAAGGTTGTTTCAGTCCTGGAGGTTAACAACCTCCACTATGCATTACATAGTCGCCAACTGTGTTCTGGGAGATATTTGAGATCAGAGGCCATAAAAATAAAATAGATATGTGGCTTTCAAAGCCAGTCTCAAAATGCCGCTGGACCTTATAAGTCTGCACAATCCATTCGGACTACAGAGAAAAGGCTACATATTAGCACCCAACTCCAACTTCATTATCTGTTTCCTGAAGTGAGGTTCTTACGACAACATGAACCACCTGAACCACAAAATACCAAATAATATCAAGCAGCAGCACAAATGGTCATGGAAGACATTCCACCAGGGCCTTGAACAGTAAACAGAGTGAGTGCAGATTTGAAGAACACTCCTGCCTCTCCAGAAAGTCCTGGTGAAGGGGGCAAGATTTCACAATCTGCTTCAATGACAAAAGCAAGATAGTACTCTCTATATCTACCCTGAAGTATCTAGGCCTCCTGGGGGAGGGAGAGAATGCAAGCTAGCAGGACCAAAACTCAAGGACTCTAAACACCCCCTATCATCTGTTTCCTAGTGTGAGCAAAAGATTAAATTGATTCAAACAATTATTACTGAAAAGCACAGACACATCTCATCTTCAAGCCACTGACTAATAAGTGGACTTGTAGGTAATATTCCACCCCCTACCCCCATGTAACTGTCCAAGGTTGTAGCTAGAATAAAGGATCAAGAATGCATCTGGAAAACTGAACAGGAGTAGTATTAAAGTCACAAGGACCATTTTTTTCTGCCCCCCACCCCAACAAACTAATATATAAACATCCTGTGCCACCTAATGCAGAAGGTGAAGTGTATTTTAAAGCCATTATTGCAACAGCTCTGAGAAGAAAAGTATTCTGTGCCCGGAAGTTGGCACAACATATAGTTATTTAGGGAGACAGATCTATAACAATACTAGCAATAAAATGAATTCAATTCATTCATAGGAAATTATTCCAGAAAGTGTCACCCCTTTCTCCTTCCAAAAATAGAAAGATGGAGAGAAAAAGAAACAAATGCAAATTGCCACTGGTAGAATTTTGTATTGAAAGTGCAAGGAATGATTCAAGAGCAACTCAAGGTTTTTGGCAAATGCCCGTTCATTAACCCAGTAGGAGGTGCGACACCATCTGGCACCAGTGTCCATCGGAAGATATATAGCTCAGGGTCAATTCTGAGCAGCAAGCAAGTTTATTTTTTACTCCTTTTAACATTTTATGCACAAAAGTACAAGGACATAAATGTCTGAGCTAGGTGTGCCAGGAAGATTTAACAGGCCTGGAAAATGGAATCCAAAAATGGGATCCAGCAGAAGCCAGCTTTCAACACAACTGATTAAAACAACCCCCCCCTGCCCCCTACCCAGCAAACCCCACAGGGCCTTGGCTAGTAACTTGTCAAAAAAAAAAAAAAAACACCCACAAAGATTTGGGGCATATAAGAGAGGGGAGACTGCCCTGTACCCTCTAATGCCAAAAAAACTCAGAAGGGCTCATTGGCATTCAGGCTGGGACTCCCAAGAGGGCTGCGTGGGAAAGCTTGGGGGGCATGTTCCCCACCACCTGGGTACAAGGGCAGCTGCTGTCAGAAGAGTCAGCTAGCACCTTAGTGCTGGGAACCCGATAAAGCTGGCCCATTTTGCCAGGTTCTCCCTCAGGGGATACTTTTTAACCTCATGCAACAGCTGGGTGTGGCACGTGTCTATAATCCCAGCTACTCAGGAGGCTGAGGTGGGAGGACTGCTTGAGCCCAGGAGTTCAAGACCAGCCTGGGCAACACAGGGAGACCCCATCTCTACAAAATAAAGTAGCTTGGCATGTTGGCGTGTCCCTATAGTCCCAGCTGCTTGGGAGTCTGAGGTAGGAGGATCGCTTGAACAGCCTGGTAACAAAACCCTGACTCAAAAAATAAATAATTAAAATGAAAATAAAGTAACCTCACATAGCTAACCAGAATATCACTTTTCCAAGTGAAATTACTTTTTTCTCTAACAGAATCAAAATACTTGCTCAATGCCAAAAAATTTATTAAGTATTGGAAAACCAAAACACAAAGAAAAAATTTTTTAAACATCAGTCATCATTCTACTCTCTGCAGATGATAAAATTTTAGTATGTTTCATACATATTCCCATATATGGCATATCATCCATACATATACATCACAAAAATACACTTATATTTATACTTGCTTTCTTACAGCCTGCTTTTATATTGCAACACATTTTAAACATTTCGCATAATAAATATTTTACCAGAATTTAAAAGCTAAGTAGTAATTGCATGTTTTACTTAAATAATCCCACAGTACTGGGCATTTATTGTGTTCAATTTTTCTATTTAAAAAAGTAATGCAATAGTCTTTCACTCCTACATTTGTATATTGTACCTCTGTTTATTTCCTTACAACAAAGGAATTATCTGATTCGGTAATATAAGGATTTTTAAGCTTTTGAAGCAGCGATACTCTGCGTTTCTTTTAGTAAAATTTTACTGATTTATATCCCAACTAGCAAGATATAAGAATGCCTGCATACCTGTTTCATTCCAATTTGCACTGCTATAACAGAATACCTGAGACAGGTAAAGAACAGGGATTTATTTCTTGCTGTTCTTGAGGATGCGAAGCCCAAGTTCAAGGGGCCTGCATTTGAGGAGGGCATTCTTGCCAAGTCACCCCACAATGCAAGCCAAGAGCACGCTTGTGCGAGGAGGAAGAGGAGGGGGCCAAACGCACCCTTTCATCAGGAACCCGCTCGCGCAAGGAGGGGAAGGGTGAGAACCCACCGTTTTCATCAGGAACCTGCTCGCGCAAGGAGGGGAAGGGTGAGAACCCACCGTTTTCATCAGGAACCCGCTCGCGCAAGGAGGGGGAGGGTGAGAACCCACCGTTTTCATCAGGAACCCGCTCGCGCAAGGAGGGGGAGGGTGAGAACCCACCGTTTTCATCAGGAACCCGCTCCCGCGATACCCCACGCGCTCCCGCGATACCCCACGCGCTCCCGCGATACCCCACGCGCTCCCGCGATACCCCACGCGCTCCCGCGATACCCCACGCGCTCCGTGACTGCCCTCCTGAATGGATGAATGAGGTTGAGTCTGCATGATTTAATCACCTCTTTAAAGGCTTCACCTGGAAACACTACTGCATTGGGATGTTTCCAACACACGAGCATTCAAACCATGACAATCATCCCATGCTCTCAAAGTTTGTTATATACGTTTTATTGTCACTTTAAAACATCACACGCCAACTAGGCATGATGGACTATTACTAATAAAAACCCCAATCACAACAGGTACGGGGCACATAGTATGTGCCAGGCACGTAATACAGAAAAAGAACAGGGGGTGCCAGTGACTGGAGGGAGGGACAGTTTCAGTTTAGGAACATGAAAACGTTCTGGAGATGGATGGTGGTAAATGTACGTAAAGCCAGTGAACTATATATTTAAGGGGCTAAAATGGTAAGTTTCATGTTATATGTGTCTTTTACCACAATAAAATGCAAACAAACAAAAGAATACTTGGCTTTGAGATGCTGAAGCGGGTGGACTACCTGAGCCCATGAATTGGACACAAGTCTGGGCAACTTAGCAAGACTGTCTCCAAAAAAATTTTATTAAATAACTGGCTGGGTGCACTGGCTCACACCTGTAATCCCGGCACTCTGGGAAGCTGAGACTGGCAAATCACTTGAGACCAGGAGTTTGAGACCAGCCTGGGCAACATGGCAAAACCCTATCTCTACAAAAAATACGTAAATTAGTCAGTCGTGATGGCGTGCACCTGTAGGCCCAGCTACTCAGGAGGCTGAGGTGGGAAGATCACCTGAGCCTGGGGAGGTTGAGGCTGCACTGTTTCACGGATCATGCCACTGCACTCCAGCGGGGCAACAGAGAGACTCTGTCTCAAAAAAACAAAAACAAAGGAGCGGAGGTTTGAAAGCAAAGGGCCTCCTTTGAGATCTGTAGCTAGTTAGGGTGCTCCAGCCACTTAGGCTCTCATCGAATCCTCATCAAGTCCTTTGGAGTAATGCTACTCCATAGAATTTCTTTGTTGCTGAGGGTTGGGTGGTGGGGAAGAGAGCTGGGTCTACAAACTCTTCAGATAAAATGAAAATAACCCTGGAAATATTCAATCTTTAATTGCAGGGACAGACATGTACTATGAAATTCATGATGAGACATCTGCAATAGCAAGGGAAAAATAGCAAATCAAAAAAATGAACTATGGAAACCACACTTGCTACAGAAATCGAACAACACGGAAAAATCAGGTGAGTGCTCACTAATAACTGAGATGGTAGGGAAGACCACAAAACACAAGCCTGCACGTCACCAGACTGCAAGTTGTCAGTGGCCAAGAACTTCGGATGCAGAAAACAGAAAGACTGCCTGTCCATCTACAAGCCAGCAACCCATGTCCATCGAAAATTGGGGTCCATTTATTCAGTAGGGTATATCTGGAAGCCAGAAAGATAGCTTATGACCAGCCAGCAACTCGCTGGATTCACAAAGAGTGTCACAAAAACATTCCAAAATCACATTCTCGAAAGACTCAAATTCAGAAAGACTCCAAAGTAGCATTTGTGGTTTATTTAGTAAAAGGTCACACCATAAAATTCCAAAAGACAACTTAATTGCCATGAGACTAAATAAAGTTATTCTAAAGAAAAGGAAAGCAGCCAGGCCCGGTGGCTCACACCTGCAATCCCAGCAGTTTGGGAGGTCAAGGCAGACAGATCACGAAGTCAGGACCATCCTTGGTCAACGTGGTGAAACCCTGTCTCTACTTAAAAAACTAAAATTAGCTGGGTGTGGTGTCGTGTGCCTGTAGTTAGAGCACAACTCCATCGAGGGGAGGGGGAAAGGGGAGGGGAAGGGAGAGGAGGGGAAGGGAGGGGAGGGGAGGAGGGGGGGAGGAGGGAGGGAGGGAGGGAGGG
>NW_022437012.1:9511904-9574461 GCF_009761245.1 Sapajus apella | reverse complement strand
GAGGGGAAGGGGGAGGGGAAGGGAGGGGAAGGGGGGAGGGGAAGGGAGGGAAAGGGAGGGGATGGGGAGAGGGGAGGGGAAGGGAGGGGAGGGGAAGGGAGGGGAGGGAAAAGGAGAGGAGGGGAAGGGAGGGGGAGGGGAGGGGACGGGAGGGAGAGGGGAGGGGAGGGGGAGGGGAGGGGAGGGGAAGGGAGAGGAGGGGAGAGGAGGGGAAGGGAGGGGGGGAGGAAGGCAAGAGAAGAAAAGAAAAAAAAGAAAGAAAAAGAAAAACGAAAAAAGAAAGAAAAGGAAAGCTGGAGACATGAGGTTAATCCTATGTTACTGCCTAACCAGAAGCCCAACCTGACACTGGATTAGAGCAACAGCACCGAGATGAGAAAAGACCTAGGCCCACTTCTCCTCAGCACCCCTTCCCAGGCCACGGTCTTGTATTTTGCCATTTCACATATAAACTCCCTATTGTACAGTAAAGACTCTGACTGGACTTTGCCCCTGGTTGGGAAGAGAGAGGGTTCTAAATTCTTGGAACTACCTGAGCAGTAGGAGTGTCTTTATTTTTGATGAACCTCTTGAGTTTACACTAAGATGAGATGACTCAAGCTGGAGTCTCACCACCAGAAAAACCAACCATGCAATTAAAGGATCAGGGTTCTAAGCCAGCCCAATCCCTGAGAAAAGGAAAGGAGGGAACTGGAAATGGAATAATTGGCCACATGGTTATACTCAATCAATCCTGCCTATGTAATGAAACCCCAGTGAGAACTCTGGACACCAAGCTCACTGGAGCTTTTTGGTTGGTCAACACAACATGCCAGGCAGGTAGCACACCCTAGTTCCACAGGGACAAGACACAGGAGCTCTGCATTTGGAACCCTCCCAGGCCTCACCCTATGTGTGTCTTCATTTGACTGGCCTTAACTTATCCCCTCTGTAATAAAACATAGTTGAAAATATAGTGCTTGCCGGGCGCGGTGGCTCAAGCCTGTAATCCCAGCACTTTGGGAGGCCGAGGCGGGTGGATCACGAGGTCAAGAGATCGAGACCATCCTGGTCAACATGGTGAAACCCCGTCTCTACTAAAAATACAAAAAATTAGCTGGGCATGGTGGCGTGTGCCTGTAGTCCCAGCTGCTCAGGAGGCTGAGGCAGGAGAATTGCCTGAACCCAGGAGGCGGAGGTTGCGGTGAGCCGAGATCGCGCCATTGCACTCCAGCCTGGGTAACAAGAGCGAAACTCAAAAAAAAAAAAAAAAAAGAAAATATAGTGCTTTCCTGAGTTCTAAGAGTCCTTATCTATCTAGTAAATTATCAAACCTGAAAAGCCATGGGAACCCCCTAAATTGTAACCAGTCAGTCAAAACAGTGAATGACCTGGAAATCCCACTTACAGTGGGCATCTGAAGTGGGAACAGCCTCATTGGGAACCATACCCTTTAACTGATGGGGTCTGCACTAACTCTGGGTGATTACAATAGAATTCTATTGTAGTATACTAGGAGGTGTGAGAACATACCCACACCACCTCACTTTTATAGTCAATTCAAGTGCTACACACCAGTTCAACACTCAGATCCAAATAACACAACTTTTATCTGGCAAAACGTATGTGAAGTGTTAATGACTAGCAATCTTCTCCCATTTGGTAACAGGTAATGTTTTGAGTACTTTCTACCCCAGACATGGTTTTAAGACCTTCCACATGTGTTAACCCAATCATCACAGCAACTTCACAGGGTAGAAACTGTATCATTCTCATTTACAGATGAGAGCACTGAGGCATACAGTGGCTAAGGGACTTGTGCAAGGCCACATGGCAGAAGTGCCAGGATTCAAAAAAAAATTCTCCATCCCTAGAGGCTGTCCCTTAGCCACAAGTCTACAGGAAAAGCTGTGCCTTGTGGCTGCCTACCTTTGAGGACCCTTGGACAGCCACTACTCTCCATCACCAGTTGCCCCCATTCTCCATCCTTAGAATGGCCTCATGCCAATTTCCTTAGGGAAGAATGTGGGCTTTGTGATGGCAAAATTATCTAGCTTTTACTACAGCTCAGGAAAACTAATTTTGAGAACACAGCACTGAGGGAGGTTAACTGTTTCCCTGAAAGTCTTTTCCAACAAAAACACAAATTAACAGCTGGATGGTACTGGATGTGAATAAAAGTGACAAATTTCACTGCAATAAATGAAGAGGTTCAAAGTTTTTCCTTTTCATCATTGTCTCCTTCACCACAGGCAGAATCTCTCCATGGCTGACACAAACCTCCTCTCCCTTATTTTTCCCTTTTACGTAAACTCTAAAGCGTTAAATACTTCTTCACTTTTATTAAATTGATAATACGACTTGAAGTTTTCAGTGTGTTTAGTGTAGTAATTAAAATCTCAGGCAGTCACGGTGGAAATTTTTCAAATAAAAATTATATAATAAGGACATCAGTGGGTGGCCTTTCAATTTCATTCACTTATCCAATCAATATTTTGAGCATTTGCTGCATACAGAGCAACATTCTAGGCACTTGGGACATAGCAACTAAGCTGACAAAGTCCCTGCCTGCCCTCATGACACTTGCACACCAGCAGGACAAAGAGGGAATGAGCAAACATATAGGTATGTGTATGCATGTACATGCACGTGTGTACAATTTCAAGAAATAAGATTTTAAAGAAACGGGAAGAGCTGGGGGAAGTACAAGACAACGTGTGCGGCTGGAGTGAAATAAATCATAGGAAACGTAGCAGGAGATAAAGTCAGACAGGGGCCAATTCATTCTGAATGGATGCATCCAACTATCCATATTTCAGGCATGGACTCAGGAGAGGGGAGGGAGATAGATATCTGAGTCCATGCCACTATCACTTCTGCTGGAATACTGTCATACGTTCCTAGCTGTTATCTTTGCTTCTATTCTTGCCCCTTACAGACAATTCTCCATGCAAGAGGAATGATCCTTGTAAAAATAAATCCAATCAATTCAGGATATCCTCCTGCTCAAAATCCTTCACACACATCCATCATAATAATAATGGAACCCAAGTTCTGTGCCCTGTCCAGCAAGGCTTTCCATATACGGGCACTATTTGCCGTCCACACTCAGCCTCTGGCTCCCTTTACTCCACCCCTATGTCCCTTAGGCTGGGTCAAGGTTTTTCCTGCTGCAGGGCCCCTGCAGGTGCCTCCTCTTCCTCATGGAACTTTTTTCACCCCTGGCACTCTGCTCAAACATCATTCCCTCAAGCAGCCTCCTGGACCACCCAATCTAGAATAGCTCCCCACACAGCACTCCCTATTTCTTGCCCTTAGTTCTTCTTCACGGCCTGAATCTCCACCTGACATCAGCTTGACCTCTTTCTTCCTCTGTCTTTATTCACCACTGTACCTCCAGTGCCTAGAACAATTGCTGAATGCAGAGCAGGACCTCAACAAATGCACATCAAATGAAGGAATGGATGACTCTGATGATGCCATCACTGCCTGGGTTATACAGTATCAAGGCATGATCCACAATCCTGGGCATCCACACTATCCACACCAGCTGCCAGGGACAAGGCACACCTGGTTCACATCCTGTCACTTGCCAAGCCCAGAAGGCAGTATCATCCATCAGACTCAGCCAACTGCTCCAATAAGCATGTTCTGTGATTCTGACCCTAAGAAGACATGGACTCCCTACAAAATCATTCGACAACCCAATATGCATGCAAAAAGGCCAGCAAGTACTCCCAATTAATGAATTTCTCTAAATGTGAGGTAAGTGGCACTGACATCTCAAATCCTCTCTGCTAGTAAGAGGGTGGGCAGAAATTCCAAGTAAGCAGAACCGACTCCAGGGCTCACTTTTTTTTTCCATGGACTACCCCCTCTGGCTGCTCAGTCTGTACACACCTCCTCTCTGCCCATTAAATTGGGCACATCTCCCCTGTCACTTGGACAGCACAGCATGTTCCATCCAGAGTAACTCTCACTACACAAAAGGCCTACACATTCCAGGCTAAAATCATAACTGGATTTTAACCGGACCCTTCCACATTGACCTGTTCTTTCCCATTTGCGGAGGCAGGCAGGACTGAGGAATCATCTTCTGATTATTTGGGATCAGTCTTCTCTCTTGCTTTTTTTTTTTTTTTTTTTTTTTTTTTGACACAGTTTCACTCTGTCACCAGGTTGGAGTGCAATGGCGCAATCTCGGCTCACTGCAACCTCCAGGTCCCGGGTTCAAGCGATTCTCCTGCCTCAGCCTCCCAAGTAGCTGGAACTATAGGTGTATGTCACCACACCCAGCTAATTTTTATATTTTTAGTACAGACGAGGTTCTACAATGTTTGCCAGGATGGTTTCGATCTCTTGACCTCGTGATCTGCCTGCCTCAGCCTCCCAAAGTACTGAGATTACAGGTGTGAGTCACCACACCTGGCCCCTCTCTTGCTTTCTTTACCCCAAGTTGCCAACAGTGAATTATGCTGTGTGAGCCCCGGGCCCCACACAGGTCCCTCTATTCATAATCTATGGGTCCTCATCCTCATGAGGACAGGGAGCCCAAACATCACAGGCTCTCAGCAGAACACCAGGCAATCCTGCAATGGATTCTCTTCTTCTGAACCAGGAGCAATCTGACTGGGGGAAACGGCACCATGCTGTGGACAGCAGCCCCTGCATCTCCAAAGAACGCAGAAGATATTACATCTCTACACTTGCCTACAGGATTTGGATTTCTCCTTGATTATTCATTTTGCCACCCATTGGTACTCACTGGTAGATAAGCAATTGCCAAAAATTGAGCAAGTTAGGGAAAGATGGTCTTAATATTGGAAAAGCTCTATTCTGTGGCTTAATTTCTTTTTCTGGAAACTGAAAAAAATATCACTTTGATATGATCCTAGGGGCTGAGTACCTGAATCAGTTAAGCACTCATATCAAAATTACTGGAGAAATGAAACAAGATATGCAACACACAGGGCCTTGTTGGCTGCACAGTAATCATGTAAAAATGGCAATTAGTTCCTTTAAAGGATGATAATTAGCATTGCCTTTACATAACCCACTTTTAAGATTCTTTTTTACTGATGTTTTCCTGCATCGGCAATCAGCAAAGTAATCAACATCCACGTCAAGCATTTTCTTTGAGACACAAACACTTTCATCAACACCTTCATATATACAAAGCCATTCCCATTTGGAAAACAAGGCAGGTTGGGGGCAGGGTGAAGATAGGGGATTGTAGTTCTCATCCTTCAGCATTCTGGAAATCCCTGGCTGACCACAGGGCTGCAGGATGAGGTTCTGTCCGTAAGGACTCAAGACTTCATATAAATGACTACAGGGTACACTCTACTCAATATGTAGTCTTTTGCCCCTCTCCCCCTGCCATCCTTTCCCTGGAATCCCAAAAGTCCATCATATTATTCTTATGCCTTTGCATCCTCACAGCTTAGCTCCCATTTGTAAGTGAGAAACATATAATATTAGGTTTTCCATTCCTGAGTTACTTCACTTAGCGTACGCTGCGCGAGGGACGGGTACACCAAAATCTCAGAAATCACAATTAAAAGAACTTATTCATATAGCCAAAACCCACCTATTCCCCAAAACTATTGAAATAAAATAAATGACTGGAGAGCAAAGAAAAGTCTCCCTTGCCTCTGAAATGTGCCCCCTCTGGCCAGCTTTGCATGGACATGCAGACGTTTCTGAGCACCTTTGTCAGGCACTGAATATGTGACAATGAACAGGCATGCTCTCTGCCCTCAAAAGGTAGTAGAGTACAGACGCATCAGTAATTACATTTCATAATTTTCTACTGATGTGTCTGTACCCTACTACAACCAGTATCTGTTGAGGCTCTACTATGTGCCAGGCACCATTCTGGATGCTAGGTTCACAGCAGTGTGCAAATGCAGCAGTGCATGATAGGCACACAGTATTGCAAGAACAGAGAAGAAACATCTCCCATCTGATCCCATCTCATCCAATAGGATGAAGGAAGACTTCTCTGCAAAGGAATGAGTTCAAGCTTCTGGAAGGAGCCTTGAAGGACAGAGAAGACGTGGGAAAGGCATCCCCAGCAGAGAGAAGAGCACAGGCACAGAGCAGAAGAACTAGAGCTCGTGCACAGAGCACAAGAACTAGCACCAGCCACACTCCAGGGTACCCTCCCCTATAGGCTGGAACATCAAGGCAGGCAGGGAGTGGTCAAGGCGAGTCTCAAGAGGCCCGTCAAGGTGGGCAGGGGCCTGAAATGCCACAGTAGGACTCAGGACTCTCGTGTCATCCAAGGCTGACTTTGAAGAGCCCTGAAACTCAAAAGGAACACGATCCATTTCCCATCTCAGATACAATTTCCTCAACTGCTTTTTATTTGCAACCATTGCTTCTCCATCATCAGAACACTGAAAATGCAAAAAATAAAGGCAGATTTAGAAAGTGGGTTCAAATAAGTTTCAAAAAATAAAGCTAAGATTCTTTGTTTCAATTAGAGAAGACGGATAGAAACCACTGAAGGGGAAAGGAAAAAAGAGAAAGGCTTTCACAAAAAAAAATTAAGTGAGCTAAAAAGCAACTTTCCAGAGACAAACATCCCTGACTTAGCAATTTTGCTAGAGCTGTTCATTTTCATCTCTGCTGGGACCAACAGAAACTACATGGCAAACGCTTTTCATGTCCCACATGGCCTGCTGCCCACATAACGCCTCAGTGGAAGCCACATGAAGCTCCAAACTTGGCCACCTTGCTCAATATGAACGAGCCAGCCGGTGACATATCCAAGAGGGAGAATACAAATCCTCACCATGGATCATGGCTGCAGACAAGGCTATTTTTTAAAAACGATAGTTTAAAGTGAATTTAACAGTTCCACATTACCATGGGCCTTCAAACTGAGTGCTCAATTTCCCCAGGCTGTGAAGGGCAATTTCAGATCCTCCTGGCCTGAACTTCAACTATTAAACATCCCATCCATTCCGTTTCTGTAGACAAGACTACCACTACTCAGAAAAGTGTATTCAGAATATAATATACAGATGTAATAAGACTGCACTGCAATGCTATTGTTTCCAACTCAAATCCAACAATAAGTTTCTATACAGTGTATCCAGCTTATTGGTCAAACCTAAGGCTTCTAAGTTACTCTAGCTTCAAGTGAACTTGATTGCTCCAATACACACATGAACACAAATCTAATTTCTATACAATTATCTTCCTTCCAAATAAAGTTCTAAAGCCCAACAAGTGATGTAATTACATTGTTTTCTTCATTATGGAAGAAACCATATTAAATTTTAGTACCTTGAAGAACAATGTTTCGATTAGTGAACCCATGCACGAAACTAGGAATTTTTGTTAATCTACCACTGAAAATGCCAAGTTTGTTTAATTGCCACATTTGGGAATATTTCAAGTATCAACAGACTCAAAACCAAGAAATGGGTTAAAAATTAATCTTATATTCTGTACTATATAATTCCATTTATGTAACAAAGAAAAACAGGTCAATGCAGTAGTTAAGTATGCTTGAGATGGGGCTGGCTGTGATGGTGACCAGATAGGGGAGCATGAGGAGCTTCCAGGGGCTTTGTGTGTTTTGTTTCTCTACCATGGTACTCTTTGGTTGTAAATCATGCTGCATGCCAATGATGTGTGCACTGCTCTTTGTATAAATTAATACAAAGTCTTAAAATACTGAGAGTGAAGGGCAAAGAGTTTGATCTACCTTCACAAAGACCAGAATGGGTCAGAATTTCAATTCTCTGTAGCATTTAAAAGAGCACCAGTTTCCTGTGGACAGATTCCAGATCAACAGGAATAACACATTGCTTAATTAGGCCTGTTTTCATTCTCTCCAACTCACTTTTCTTAAAGATCTCAACCATCCTAACTATGACCTACCTATCATAGATGACACTAGGTCAGATCACTATTTGAAATTCCCTCCTCCACATAAAATTATTTCTAACAATCATGTAATAATCAATAATCATAACATCCTTTTGAATCAGTCTTTAGTTTTGAAACAACTATTTCGAAAGAGTATCAACTTTAAAGTTATTTCTGAAACTCAGTGTTATATTTCTTCTATGAACTACCAAAGCATACCATATGTACTTAACCAGATGTTTTACTCTCAGTTCACTTCTCCACTGTTTTACATTTTAATCACACATAAAATCTCCACTGATCACACACAATGAGAGAAGTGAAGAAACTCAAGTTCTGCTTCTTCGTCTTAAACTGCGCTATCATTGTTTATTACAAATCTCTATTTAAACTTAACAGCATATTGTACCACAAGGGTTAGAAATGTGAACTCCACCTAGAGGAAGCTCCAACAATTCTAAACAGGAATTTACTCAAGGCAAAGTGTGGAGCTGAGAACAAGTATGAGAACAAGCTGGGACCAAATGTGTAACAGGAAGTCCTCCAAATTAATTTTCATGTGGCATGCAGTGATTAAGGTATAAGAAGTGCAATAATCTGAAGTGCATATGTAAATATATATGTGTACATCTATACATATATAATTAGTGACAGTAGCAATTATTTAGAATTTAGACAAACAAAAGATTTTTTTTTTTTCAGGAAGCATTTTATTACCAGCTTAGAACTGCCCATGCACTTTGATGATTAAAAAAACAGACTGGCTGAGGCCAGGTTGTTTTTAGTCTCTACAGACAATGTGCCCCTTCACAACAGCTGCACCTGGACAGGACCTTTTCCTTTGCCCCACCCTCAGGAGACAAAAGAACCACACTAATAAAAACCTCCTGACCACACAAGAAAAACAAGCTTAGGCACAAAAAGCTCTTGTGGACACATGTAAACCCTTCTGGTTTACATGAAGGTAGAGCAGGGTTTCTCAAGCTCAGCACTCCTGACTATTTGGGCTGGATAATTCTTGGCTGTGGGGGCCATCCTGTGCATTGCAGGATGTTTAGCAGCCTCTCTGGGTTCTACCTATTGGATGCTGCCAGTAACATTCTCCCAACCTCCACCAAGTGTGAAAAACGTCCATGGGGAACAAAACTGTCCCCAGTTGAGAGTCACTGTTGGAACATCTTTGGAAGAGTACACAAGAAATCAGGCACATTGCTTTCTTCAGGGAAAGAAGACTTCAAGTACCTTTTCAATTTTTAACATGTGTATGTATTTCTTATTCAAATAAATACATTTAAATACACAAAGGAAACTAGAGAAAGAAATGAGAATGAACATTTAGGTGAGAGTATACCACAGAGAAAGTGTTCACAGCCTTTCAAATTATCTTTGTTTTCTTTCAAAAATGTGCCCCTTGAACAGAAAAAAAAAATTAACATCTGTCCAAGAAGGTCATTTCGCCCTATAAAAGATTTTCTGTAAACATGGAAAAGGGCAATTTAAAGAAACAATTCCTGTCCCCTAAAGAAAACATTACTGGTCCCCTTCTTGGAATATCTTATTTTACACACAGTTCTAACATGTACCTTCTCCTGGTCAGGTCAAAACAAAGCAGAAGCAGCAGATGAGAACAGTGGCGAGGGCTGGGGTGCGGTCCCCACAGAGCCTGGTCCTGAGCCAGCCTTAGTACAGTAACAAGAGTGAGGTATTTGGTGGCATATTCTGGAACTTTCCAATCATGGAACCCTAACTAAATCACAGCCCCCCAAGACCTCAGTTTTTATTTCTGAAATGAAGGGTAACGCGTGCCTCACAGTGTTGCTGTGCAAACGGATCATATGAAATACGTGGAGGTTTTCAAACAAATGTCAACTACTACTTTTACTCCAGAATTACACACATCCTGATTCTTAACCAGGGGTACCTGTTGGCTTTATCAACAGGAATTTTAGTATTAAAAATAGCCCTAGGGTTGGTTCCAGCAGCATCCACAGCAGATTTGTCACTGGAAAGGGGTCCCAATACAGATCCCAAAAGAGGGCTCTCAGATTTCCCACAAGAAAGAATTCAGAGGGAGTCCATAAAGCGAAAACAAGTTCATTAGAGAAGAAACGAAAGAATGGCTTCTCCATAGGCAGAGCAGCAGCGTGGGCTGCTTGGCTGAGTACTCTTACAGTTATTTTTTGATTATATACTAAACAAGTGGTGAATTATTTTCTGGGAAAGGGGTGGGGAGCTCCTGGAACTGAGGGTTCCTCTCCCTTTTAGACCATATAGGGTAATTTCTGGACGTTGCCATGGCATTTGTAAATTGTCACGGTGCTGCTGGGAGTCTTTTAGCATGCTAATGCATTATTATTAGCCTGTAATGAGCAGTGAGGACCACCAAAGGTCTCTTTCTTCACCATCTTGGTTTTGGTGGGATTTGGCCAGCTTCTCTACTGCATCCTGTTTTACCAGCAAGGTCTTTGTGACCGGTATCTTGTGCCGACTTCCTACCTCATCCTGTGACTGAGAATGCCTTAACCTCCTGGGAATGCAGCCCGGCAGGTCTCATTCTCATTTCATTTAGCCCCTATTTAAGATGGAGTCACTCTGGTTCGAACACCTCTGACAGATTCAGAAGTAGAAAAGAGCATGAAGCAGATATGAAGGGTAAGAAAGCAGAGCACCGGAAGAATAAAGGGTTGAGGGCCAGACTGCCTGGGTTCCAATCCCAAAGGGTGACCCTGGACAACTTCTAGACTTCTATTTGCCTCAGTCTGTTTATAAGCAGATGATAACAGGACAGCCAACTTGGAGTGCCCGCAGTGGCCTTGTTCTATAAAGTCTCTGCAGACACTGAATTAGTGAATCCTGAAACATAGTTCCTAGAGAAAACACAGGGTTGGGTACCTGCGAGCCTCTGGTCACACATTTTCATCAACTAATCAATGCATAGTTGATGTGTGTGTTTGAAGACACCTTATGTTGTTGATTCTTTAGCACTGAAATCACAGCCAACAGTACTACAGTTTACGCCTGCATGAAGCTTATCTAGCACACATATTTTTTCCCTGAGATACATCACAGCCTTCTTGTGCTTAAGAACACTAGACAGCCCCTCAGCACTATGCTTGGAGGCCATTTTAAGCAGCAAAATCACTTAAAAAAAAAGAAAAGGCACAGAAAAAGGGATAAACACAGCACGAACCAGATGGAAGAAAGAAACACTTATTTGCAATATGAGAGCTGAAGCAAGAAGGCAGGGCAGTCGCCTTGTTCATCCTCAGCTGGGAATGCGGACACCAGGCAACTCAAACCCTCCACTCTGTGTGTCCATGAATGACCAGGAAAGTGCTGAGTATTGATTTCAGGGTACAAGTAAGTACTAATGAGGAGGCAAATTCACAAATACAGAAATCTGAGAATAATGAAGATGGACTATACCTGTCTTCACAGATGGCTTTCATGAGTCAATGAATTAATGCAGATAATGCACACAGGAAACGCTCAATAAATGTTATTATCAGGGTGCCAAATATGTAAATATCAAGCAGCGTAAAGAGCATGACAAAAACAAAGAGAGGACACAGGTGTTAACAACCACAGAGGAAGGAATATGTCATGGGGGAAGGGAACCAAGAATTCAAGTTCTTTTCCTAGAGCAACCTCTTACTCCGCTACTTATCTTCCTTTGCAACAAGGTTATAATCCCTGTGCCACAGCCATCTCAGCCTTTTTGCTCTCAAATCCATTCTTTGCATACTTTGTCCTTTTGCAGATATCATTGGAATTACATTTCCCAAGCTCCCTTGCCACTAGTTTCAAGGTGCTGGCCTGTGGGAGGTAACAGCAGAAACTGAGAGGGGAAGCAGCCTGGGTCTCTCTCCCAGCTCAATTTGCTGGGCGGGGTAACCTTCTCCAGGGAAACAGCTCTCTCTGAAGGACCCTACTGCCCTTTCCATCAATTGCCACCTCCACCCTGCCTCCGCAGTCCTGGGGGTGGACATCTTCCTGAGGTTACAAATCTCTAGGTTGCTCTAACGTCTGTTTGGTAACTCTTCTCTTCCATCACCTAAATATCCAATTTTCTGTATTAGAATCTCTGTTAGAAATGCCTGGTCCAGTTTTCCTGACTGATGCCCTATGAAACGCTGGCTGTAGAAGGAGTTTTCAGAAGTTTTAGTTTTGGAAGTTTTTACAGCCTAAACGTTTCCTGCCTAGACTCTCTCCCAAAGTCTCTCCCAGAATCTCACCTCTATGTTCTGACTCTGGCCTCTGATTTGAGGGCAAAAAAAACAAAACTGGTTTTGTCTTTAATTCACTACTGTAGTAAGAGAAAAAGCACACTTATGCAAATATTACAGCTATTTAAGTTTTTAAAATCATATTACATTACTTCTGCCATTTTTCATCATGGGCTACCGACTGCCCTCACACGGATGCACCCATGCAGTTTCCCTCTGCGTAAGTGCTGTTTACTTTTTGAGAACCAAGCTCTACTCTTGACTCATAAATATCTTGACTTTTTGAACAAAATCCAAAAGCAGCTTATGGCACATCGCCAATTCACTCTCATTGTCAGCATCGGCCATTATGTGCTACTGACTGCGAGCCTGCATGAACACTGGCCATTAATTCTGAGGCAACTTCCATTCTCTCTTCTTTCCATTGTTTCTTACCCCAGTGCATACAAATTTCATGCCTGACCATCATCATGCCCAGGTGTAACAGATTAATAAATGAGTTCATTTGGACACAAGAATGCAATAGTCAGTAAGATTCTGATCAGTAAATGGGAGAAGGATGGGGAAAAGCAGGCGAGGGGAATGCCAGCTACTCACTGAAATCCACACTCCCATCATCTTCCTAGGCACACAGCTGGATTTCACTTCCCTGCCAGGGGTGGCCAGGTGACAGAGTTCTTGGCAACAGAATGCGAGTAGGAAGTGACGCTAACCACGGCCAGGCCCAGCAGTAAAAACCTCCATGCTGGCTTCTCCATCAGATCCCCCCAGGCCAGTGGGCTGGAATGACAGTTATAGCAGGATGACCTAGAGGACCTGTGTTCAAAAAGTCAAAGCCTATTTAACCTTAGTTGCTACTTGACTTTTTTTTTTTTTTTTTTTTTTTTTTTGAGACCGAGTCTCACTCTGCTGCCAGACTGGAGTGCAGTGGCGCGATCTTGGCTCACTGCAACTTCCACTTCCCAGATTCAAGTGATCCTGCCTCAGCCTCCCGAGTAGCTGGGACTACAGAAGCATGCCACCGCAGCCAGCTAATTTTTTGTATTTTAGTAGAGACGGGGTTTCACCATGTTGGCCAGGATGACCTCAATCTCCTGACCTCGTGATCCACCCACCTTGGCCTCCCAAAGTGCTGGGATTACAGGCATGAGTCACTGTGCTTGGTCTACATGACTTAAAGAGGTTATTCCCTCCCATCCCACAGAACTGTTTTTCAACCTAAAACTATCAACAAGAAAAATCTTAACACTGGGCGCAAGATTAATATAGACAGACATACACACACACACGGGTTTGTTTCAGGAGATCGCTATTGCAGGTCACGTACCTTTCAAATGAGTTGGTCAGATATCTGGTCATGGTGGCTGAGGGGGTATATGAGATATCCCCAGCATGTCCCTTCCATAAGGAGCCCTAAGGGGAATGCACTTGGGTAAACAAGCCCCTGTTGCTGGTCCCACATGTCCTGTTGGGAGACCAGTGACCTGCTAAACCACCACTTTCATTCTATAGCCTAAAAACCAAGACCTTTAGAGGTCAGGGTGGGCCTCCGGGTATGCAAGGGCAGAAACGGAGCCGAGACCCATCTCTCCAAGGTAAGTGCCACTCCAAGGGGAGCCCACAGCACAATGCCACTACACCAAGTATTTGTTTCTGCTCTATGGAGAAATCAATACTGAAATTGAGTGTAAGGGTTCTAGAAATTTTATCGTCATTTGCTAAGGTAATATTACATCTTTGAATCTAATAAAATTAGAGGCTTATAGACTTTTTATTTCATTTTTCCAGTTGTTTCTCCTTTTTTGTGTGTGTGACAGAGTCTCACTCTGTCACCCAGGCTGGAGTGTAGTGGCGCGATCTCAGCTTACCAGAAACTCCACCTCCCGGGGTCAAGCAATTCTCCCGTCTCAGCCTCCCCAAGCCATGCCACCACGTCCAGCTGAGTTTTGTATTTTTAATAGAGAAGGGGTTTCACCATGTTGACCAGGCTAGTCTTGAACTTCTGACCTCATGATCCGCCCACCTCAGCCTTCCAAAGTCCTGGAATTACAGTCATGAGCCACTGAACCCAGCCTAGACTTTTTTAAAACTGTTTTTCCCCCTTCCCAGAGTTCCAAAACTCTTCAGCCAATTCCCAAGGCCTCCACACCCACTTCCCAATCCTTCCTGCCTTACTCTCATGGGGCTTTCCTCGATCTTCTGGCCCAGTAACCCCCTTCAGCCTTCCTCTCAAGGTGGTGCCTTTCTCCATAAACAGTGGTCTTAACCTTCCCCAGCCCCTCCAGTGTGCTAGCCATGGGCACCCATTCCTATAAGCCATCCTAAGGTTCCAGCCAAAACAAAGAGTTAAATGGATGACTAGTCATAAGCAGTAAGACAATAACATGATTGTGAGCTATCACAAAATAACCCAGGACTCTACTCCCAGAAAATAGCCAGTTAAAAGAAGAATGAGAAACCTGTCCATGGGCCCTACCCACTTTAATTATCCTGAGGAAGCAACTCCACCTGCCTGACAGATGCCGTCTATCCATCACTCTAAACCCCAATGGCAAAGTAAAGTGGCCTCCACCCCTCCAGGGAGGTGGACACACGTGGAGAAATCCCGTAACTGGCTTGGTAAGAAATGGGAAATTATTCACAAAGTAGCATCAAGTATGATGAAGCACTATGGGAAGGGAACAGGATGTGGAGACAGCCTTAGCTCCATCAAGTGGGACCCACTGAATTACCCATCATAGGGGAGTCCGGAGCTAGCTGGAGGAGGAGGGAAGAAAGAGGAAGAGGGTTCTCTCTCACACTCACAGCTCCTTGAAACTGAATTAAGAGGGGAAATAGATGGCAGTGACCTTACAACAGAACAAAGGAACCCGTAAGTGAGGGTGGATCCAGGTAGTGCCAACCTTCCTCAGAGAGGTACACTAGAGTTCCTGATAGGTCCGAGTCCCAGGCCAACCACACATTTCAGAACTTCAGGGACAAAATAACAGTAATTTTAACACAAGCCAAAGCAATATCTTCCAAAGTTAATAAGACTTATTAGCAGCAAGATCCGAAAGGCAGGGAATCTGGGAAGATGGGTACATGAGAGACTGCCTATTCAGTCTCTGTACTTGTGTGGATATTTGAAATATTGAATAATATTTAGACATTTTCTAGGGAAAGACAAAGAAATATGAAAACCTTTTGATATGAACTGGAATTCTAATTAAATGCAGTAGATCTGGACTCTGCTGGTGAAGAACACTGCTCTACTGCTCCACATACCTGGACACATACTCCTGGTAGGGAGATATGGGCTGGCCCACAGCCCCACCCTGCCCATGGGCCAGGAGGGACACAAGGTCTCACCCACCATGCCCCTCTGTCAATGGGCAGCAGTGTCTAAAGTGCAACCGTAGGGATTCTGAGCCACTTCCCAGGCTCTGAGAATGAGGGCTGAGGCGGATACTGACCGGCACCACAAAGTGCCCAGAAGAGGTGAAAGACATTCCTCAGCTAACAATCTTGCCAAAGCCCATGGCCACCATCAAGCGGGCTCAAGGGGCCTATTTCTGTCCAAGCTAGGCAAGCTATGCACCCCAGCCAAGATCAAGCATTGGCCTCTTATAAAATATGACTGACCAACATCCTGGGAAGCACAGGAAAAAATCTGAGCACAGGCAATGAAGGTGCTTTATTTTAATCACATTTAAGACTTTCCATCTAGTTCCCATGACTTATCTCAAATTATTCATCTTTGATGCCAACACGAAAATGTCGTTAGTTTTTAATCTTACACTCTGCATTTGTTGATTAACACATTTCAATGTCTGTGCTACCCAGGTAAAAATAAAATGAAACAAAACTTTTACTACCTAAAAATAAAACTGCTTACACTCATTCATTCAGCTCACACGCTGCTATGTGCACTGGCACTAGCCCCGGATGGCACAGAGAGGAATGAAGCCAGTGCTAGCCCTCAAAGAATGTCTAGACAGACCCACAGTAACTAAAACCCATTCCAATTCTGCCCTTTCTCTACCTACTTTGGCAGTATGTGTTTCTCAGATCCACTGGGGTGGCTTTGGTTTTTACTTGCATAAGGAACATGGCGTCTTTCTCTTCCAGTTATGTCTTAAGAAATGAGATGTAGAAACAGGCTCACTGAGAAACGAGGGCATAACTAACCAGATACAGGATCTACTGAAACGTTTCCTGACATCTAATTCCTTGGGATACCCTCTCTTTATCACAGGCTCTGTGGCTGCTAGTTAAAGGCTCACTTGGACTTAGAAGCTCATACTCTTTCCCAATCTAGACTGACTTCGTATGGTCTCATGTAAATCTACGCATAAAGCCAGGACAACTTCTTCCTAAGTCAGAAGAGAGATGATGATTTATAGCATGGGTGGGGAGAACACTGAGCCACTTCGCCACGTTCAGGATGACTCAACTATTTGCTCACTAAGGTGGCCAAAGGGTGTAGAGGCCATGTGCTTTATATGCTACAGACTATTTACAGATTATAAGGAATGTAAAGTCATCTGTGATATGGCTCTCGAGTTATAAATGTCAATGGCAGCTAAGTCTGCTGCTTTGGGAACTCCTCCAACAACAGGTTGACAACAGCCCAAGCCTACAGCTCTGGAGGAGGCTGACAGACAGCTGCTCTTTCGGTAGTTATTCCTGAAAAAGCCAAGAGGCCTCTCCAAAGGCAGCTAGGTATATGACATGCTGGAGGGAGAAAGCGACAACATATTTGGTGGCAGAAAGACACAGCCCAGGAGTCCCACATGACGCCAACACGTCTGCCTGCCTCATGAAGGCTGTCAAACCCACATGGTGCAGAGCTGAGAACAAGGGGGCGCAGATACTGTCGTGAGAATCGCAGCACAGTAAATGCAGATAGACGCTCATCTTTCCCAGAGCATAAACCACAGCACTCGGTGGCAGGGCTGACAGAACCAGCTCCAGCCTCCCCAGTGCCAGCCTACTATCCCCAGCTGCCCTGCCTGGCAACCCTCAGAGAGCACTGAGCTGACCTCCCTACCTAGCAGCACTAAGCCAGTTTCAGGGGAAACAGACCCTGGAAGACAGATTGTTCAGTTGTCCAGTCGCTAAAATGAAGTCACATTCCTATTAAGCAGGGTGTGAGATGTGTATATGGGGGACAGCGAAGGATGGATTAAATATGCTTGTATTTTAGACAAAAAAATCTCATGTTTTTAGAAATTAAAAATCCCTTTGAGTTTCCAAAGGACACATTTCCTGTTTCTCTGGTTTCTCCTAGTGGGACAAACTCTCAAGGTGACAGCTAGAGAGAAGCCTTAGACCAAAGTCACGTTGTCACATGATTTCCTAGCTCTAACGTTAATGCTTTTATTCACATCAAGACATTCATCTAGTTGTGGGATGCTGGGATGTTTTTTCTCCTGTGATACTGTCAAGGACAAAGTGTATTCAAAGACTCACATAAATAAAAGCAGCAAGAATTAGGAATGTTTAATGTTTCATTCTGTTGACCCCATAACCTTGACACCCAACTCCTATCAGCCTATGAAATCTAAATGTTCTGCTCCAAGGTGAACATGTGATTTACCAAGGTAACTTCTCAAGGGTCCACCTAGGCAGTGGGTTTAAGTGCTAGAAACAATTCAGATTGTTAAAATAAAGAAGTACTTAGCAAATTCCTTCCTCCATAAAACATGCTCAGACTCGAGGACTCAAGAAAATGTACTTCTTGAGCAATGGTTCCTCCATACACAGTTCAGATATTGTACAGTCCTTAGAAGCCACACGCTCCAGGTCAATGGCTTTCCTTCCAGTGACCCTGTGATTATGTGTGCGTCGGGCCCAGCACTCCAGGGCTGCTCTAAAGGGCCAGCCTTTCTATGTAAGAGTAAGTGGCTATGGTCAAGCTCAATAAATTTGTATTGATGATTGAATGAAGTAAAAAATAGCCTTCAGCTCCAGTCGCTTCACTAATTCTATACACATAGAAGAATCCTGTCCAATTACCTGAAAAAATTCCACTAGGCTTTCACCAGATAGCCAGAGATGTCCCCTCAGGATTATGGGTGGCACTGAGAGAGCCACCCCCTTGCTCATTGGGACCAGAGTGCCAAAGCGTATTTTGATGGCCCTAAATCATAACATAGGACTACACTATACCACTTGGCCCTCTCCCCTACAAGGGCAAATATCCCAGCTCTCTGTTTAGCCCAGGTGAGTATCTGCTTACTATAGTACTTACATGGCCTAATGGAGCCTCCTCCAATGTCCATTTTAGAGTAAGAATCACTTCTGAAATCACAAGGACAAGGACAAGGCCATCTTTAAGTTCCTCCTCTTTAAGGACTTGATCCACTGCAAACACGCTGACAAAGAGCTTACATGAACTTTGGTTCTCCATTTTTGGAGCCCAAATGCCTTTTTTAAGATCATCTCCCAAAAAAAGCTACTTAAAAATAGCTAGGTGGGCGCCCTATCACTTCAACACCCAGAGGCATTTGTCTAAAAAATATTCTCTCACTTGTTAGGATCCAAATCCATCCATTATTAGTTCAGCGGGAGTAAGGCAACACTTGGCAAAGACAGAGCATCGGCACAAAACTGCTCTTTGTTCCAGGTCTCAGGAGGCGCTAAACCGAAGCTCTTACCAATCCTAATGCTTTCCGGACTAGCCTGTGTTAATATATACACACAGTCTCAAGAATATGTATATCCACAATTTTAAAAATAGATAGCTCCATTACAAAAAACTAAGGCGTTTACAGTATGAGATAAACCCAACTGAATTACAAGCCTATTTAAATAAATTCCTTGTAGCCATTTCTCCTTGAAGAATAAAATCAAAAGAAGCAATAAAAAGCCATTTTATAAATATATCTAGGCTGGGCATGGTGGCTCACACATGTAATCCCAGTACGTTGGGAGGTTGAGGCAGGCGGATCACCTGAGGTCAGGAGTTCAAGACCAGCCTAGCCAACATGGTGAAACCTCATCTCTACTAAAAATGCAAAAATTAGCTGGGTGTGGTGGCCCGTGCCTGTAATCCCGGCTACTCAGGGAGGCTGAGGCAGGAGAATCTAAACCCAGGAGGCAAAGGTTGCAGTGAGCCGAGATCACACTACTGCACTCCAGCCTGGGCCACAAAGCAAAAACTCTGTCTCCCCCCCCAAAAAAAGAGGTATATCTACTATGTGCTTCTGATTTGGCAATTTTCCCTCTGTAAAACTCCTTTATAAAGGACGCCAGGGAAAAATATGTCCACTAACAGGTATGTATAGTATGTTTTTGATGTTTATGGACTGTATGAGCAGAAAATTGTAAAACTGAGAAAGACCTCAATAGTAAGGGATGGAAGGACAAATCTACCTTTAAGCTGTTGTCTTAAGACTACCTTATTCTTAAGGACTTTATGGAAGAGCATACTGTATAATCTTTTGAAAGTTTCTGGAAGAGTTTCGTTATTTTTAATCCAAACGAAGCCAATTCCCACAAACCACATAAAGTATTAACATTTTTGTCTGTGTCAACAAGCCCTGGGTAATACCAGAGGTTTGTACACTTGGGCAACTTAGGAGAACGGGCTCAACCCGCAGTCATTCCAAATCCACCATCTCTATGAAACAGACTGGGCTCAATAAATGTTTACTAAAAAATGGAAGGTTGGAAAGAACTGAATCCATGCCAGCGACCCTTTTTACACTAGCTTTGGTCTGAGATAGCTCTGAGGCGAAGGAATGGGTTTTGAAAATGGGCTCTTGTGATACGGAAAAAGCTGTAAAGCTGTAACTCTAATAAGCGCAGTCATCAAGATTTGTTCCTAGAAAACAATCCTCAGCATCTTGGTCAGATCAAGAACACTTCACACATAAGTAGTGGTGTAGGCTAATGGAATATATACCCACATGCCTTGGGCCTAAATGATACCAACTTACTTTCAGTGCTTCCAATCTTTTATGTTTTCATAAATACCTATTTGGTGCATCATGGCAATTTTCTTTATCAGTACTGTCCATAGGTGGCAGTGACTTATGAATCATAGCAGTGATAAGGCTGTAAGATTAAAAAAAAGTTCATGATATAAAGAAGTAGTTTATTATCCTTATTTCACCAATGCTTTCAAATCTGGATTTCTGCTTTAACAACAGGCCATGTAGTTAAGAACCCAATCTTGATTTTACCTTAAGAATCAGACAAGCTACTTCCCGAGTCACCTGAAAACTGCATCACCCTTGGCTCTAAAGTTCATTTGCAAAATTCCAGGTCACCAAGAAACCAAAAGGCCCTTCAATTATCTCGTCAGCAAAATCTTTAATGTTCAACTAATCTTCAGTATCATTTCCTGCAGAGCCAAGTACATAACATTAATGGAAATTTATAGCCATTTCTAGCTGGGTCTATAAAAAAAATATTGAAGGAAGTCCTTCCTCCTTCCTAATTTTCAAAACAGCATACCACCATAGCATTCATCAAGGTTTCACCCAAAGTATTTTTTGGGGATTAATTGGCTCCCTCAATTTCTTCTTGGGATTATGCTGTAATTTTCCTCCCTTTCTTAATCATACCTAAGCTGTGAAAGCATTTGTAGATGGATATCATGGAAGTACAACTCAATTTTATATATATACATATACATATATACATATATATATGCACATACACACACACACACACACACACACACATACGCACATAATTTTTTTTAATTATTATAGAGATGAGGTCTCACTACATTGTCCAGTCTGGTCTCAAATTCCTGAGCCCAAGTAAGCCTCCTACCTCGGCCTCCCAACGTGCTGGGATTAGTCATGAGCCATTGCACCCAGCCTTGAAATCCCATTTTCAACCAACATTTATTCCTTTTATTTTTTGGATGAAAGATTATAAATGCCCTACAAACAAAATAACCTACTTGATACACTCCCTCTCTACCGCAGCATTCTATTAGAAACCTGCATTTGTGTCTTTACCGTCCCCCAAAGCATCTCTAAAGGTGAGCCATGACAAGCCAACGTACGTGCAGGGCCCAGCTATGTGGTACCCACCCAGGATCCTGTGACACAGGACAATGATGGCCAATTCCAGACCTACAGTTCTTACCTCTGCCCACCCACTTACCCGCATCAGCACTGGAAACTGTCAGGCTGATCCCTTCCCAAGGGGGTCAACCTCAAGTATTTCTTTTTCTTATTCCCTACGGACGACATCCCTCCAAATAGAATCTCAGAATCTTGAATGCCAAAAACCACCATGTATTTCCCTGTTTCCACACCCAAGACAAAGGTAGCTGAGAACATCAAAGCAGTTAAAGAATGTCTATTGTTCTGCCTAAAACTCCTTTATGCTTAGAGAAAATACTTCAAATAAGACCAACTGATATGCACTAGAAGCAAATCATGACCACACTTATAAACTTTGTCTTTCAATCTTCCTCTTCAAGCATCAAATAGTCACATAGAAAAAAAAGAGCCCTACAATTACAATACTAGCTTCACATGGCTTTCATCCACATTGGGTAGAGCAGCTAAATTCACCATACTGTGAAGCCCAGTTACACAGATCTAGATTGCTCTTTGACACCAGAACATATAAAATGGTAACCTTAAACAGGTTTAGATTCACTCAACTCAAAACTTTCTCTCATCTTTCCGTTTCAATGAGGCCTCTCACAGAGTCTCCATGAAAAGTTTCCCCAAAATACAATAAAATCATAATCTGCCCCAACTCACTAATACTGCCTGGGCTCAAATACAAAGCTCCAGCTCTCAAACCGTGTGACAGCAACCAAGTGACTCTACAACCCTCTGTCTTCTTTGTCTAAAACAGAGGTCATCATGGGGCCTAAGAAAACAGGATTCACAGGCAAGGCAAGGGAGACACAGTTCATGTGTGGCACCAGCGTCAGTGAGCCTTCTACAAATGTTAGCAATTATGATTACTCTGGTTGCTGTTGCTTTAATGTGACAATAAATTAACAATAAAAGGGCAGTTCTAGAACCAGTGGAAACCTAGAATCATAGGAGCAGGTGTTGCCTGATGCTGCCTGACAGCTACTTTGCTGATAGCTACTTTGTCAGGCAGGTGGGACAAGGATGATTGAATGGCTTGTGATTTGGAATGCCCTTAGTTAAAATGACTGCTCTCCTACAAATGGTCCTCCCCAGGTACAGCATGTTTGATTTACAGACAAGAAAAAAACCGCCAAACTTCTGAATCCCATCACTAACTTGGATTACAGAGATAATACCTGTAGCCAAAGTTTACCCAAAATTTTAACCAAGACATGGTGAAAGAGTGCTGGGAGACCACTCATCTAGGTTTGCAACGATTTTTAATGTTCATTTGCAGTATCACAAAGAACAGATTCCCTTTACAAGACCTGCACACCATCCCAAATGAAATTTGGTATTGTCATCAAAATTTTAACAACCACTAGGGAATTAATCTTAAAGTTCTGTTTTCTAAACCATCCTCAGGCTACATCTATTTCTTTCCCTTAGCCCAGTGTTTCTCAAACTGTAGACCCCAAACCAGCAACATCAACATCATCTGGGAAGTTGGGAATGCAAAAATCTAAGACCCCACCACAGGCCTACTCAATCTGAAACTCTGGGGTGGGGCCAGCGCTCTGTTTTAACAAGGCCTCCAGGTGATCCTTGGATGCCTGCTCAAGGTGGAGAACCACTGCCAACAGCCTATAAACATGTGGGCTGGACGATTACTTCAGACAGCTCTATTCCTTAAAAAACTATCTGGCATTTTTCTGTCCCCTAGAAACCTGCTATAGGATGATGTCAACTGTTCTTTCTATTTTTAATTCCTCATGATGAGGCTGAGGATGATTCATTCAGCACCTTATGTGATCACTTAAATAGTAAGGATCCTTCCCTCCCACCCCTAATGGAAGGTGACTGCTGCCTGTTATTTCTGATGTAATTACAGGAACAATTCAGTAATAAAAGCTTCTCCTTCATCAACCTCAGCGAAAGCTGTAATAGAGACTTATAACTCCCCGTTAGTTTCCATAACCTGTTCCTCATAAGGTATCCTTTGAAACCCATCTTACCACATGTCATAACAAGGAAACACAGAACCCAGGATCAAATTTATAGTTAATAGAGATTAAAACTGCAAGTCTTTGGGCAAGTCTGTACCAACCATCTGGTTTTCTCTCATTTATCTAAGTGAAATCCCTAATAAAAAAAAAAAAGTTGATTTAAAGCTGTCTACGGGTGCTGAGATGACCATATCAATTGCACATGGTCTCAACACTGTCCAACATCTATCTAATTACCAAAGTAGGAAGCATTCAGGGACATTTCCTAAATATTGAATAAAACCTTTTCTATACTTTTAATTTGCTGAGGTGTGTATTAATTCAGAGAAGTTAATTTCATACCTGCTGTGAGGTCTCCTGATGAATTGTGAACACCAATGTGTTATTAATTTCCCTTTCATTTTTTTAATTAATTTCTTACTTAATGCTGGACAAGAAAGGTGAGATTAATAATGTCTGAGAGGCAATGTTCAGTTCTTGTAATACACTAAATCAACCTCACGTGTTCAAGTAAACAGCCCAGATAAGTTAATGATAATTGAACCGGCTCTAGAAAGTGTCCAAAGTGCCATGTAAATAAATGCCCAGAAACCCAGAGTGTTTAAGCTGTAAACTCCAGTTAATACTCCGCGGGGAGGGGAAGAGAATGAACACCAGAATTCTGAAGACTGCACTATGCATGAATAAACGTGTGCCCTGTTGACCAGAGACATGGATTTATTTATCACACTGTAGTTCTTACATTTCCAAGGGTCCCTCTGTGTATCACTCAGCCTCTTCACACCTTTCTCCTTGTCTTCTCTCGACTGTCTCTGCGATCATCTCAGCTCTCTTGGCTCAATACGTGTGAAGAGATGAGTCGCCCTCATCAGAGACTATGAAGGAAAAGAGCAAGAACCCAGTCTTATGCAATTTTAGATCATCAGGGATCTTTGTGTCTGCATGGCAGTCCTATTCCCCTTCATATTGCCAATAGTGAGAACCTGCTACGTGCCGAGACACAAGGAGCCTCATGCAAGTTATCAAACATAGCTGCACCTCTTTGAGGTACTACTTCCCATATCCTACAGGAGCAGAAACTGAGGCTCAGAAAGCTAAATATCTTGCAGAGCTGATACCCGTCTTAACACAGATCTGCCAGGCTCCCAAGCCTGGAGTCTTCCATATCACAAGTTACAGAACATTTCTGGCTAGGAACACAAGTTACAGAACATTGCTGGCTCCACAGATACTTTTTCTTAGACGACCTGAATGCTATCAGCACGCCATCTTTCTCTAAAAAACTTCCCTTCCTATTTCCAGCTTCAACTCACCAAAGTCATCTTTGAATTCCAACATGAAAATAGAACCTCACAATCCCAGGCAATATATTAAATTTTCTAATGCCCACTAGAGTAGCCTATATCTTAAATCTCCACTCTCAAATGAGCCTGCCCCACTAGGACTTACACCCCAGCTCTATGGCTAAATAGAGTAATCAGTCATCTCTGGCCATCAGCTAGAGCAGTGCTGTCCAATACGGTAGCCACTTAACTACATGTGGTTATTTCAACATAAAGAAAATTTTAAAATTTCACTCCTCAGATGCTCTAGCCATATTTTAAATGCTCAAAAGCCAGTTGTGACTAATGGCTACCCTACTGGAGAGCACAGATACAGAACATTTCTATCACCACAGAAAGTTCTACCACACAGCCCTGGTACAGGGGTATCTCAGGGCAGCATCCTTTCAACTTATACCCTACCAATACCATGCTGGAGGACAGGGCCTCCTTACCACAGAATTAAGGGATTGTCAGGCTACGTATGGCCATGCTCATGTGTGGTTTTTTTTTGTTGTTGTTGTTGTTTTTTTTTTTTTGAGACAAATGTCACTACGTTGCCCAGGCTGGAGCACAGTGGCTATTCACAGGCACAATTATAGCACAGAATGGCCTCAACCTTCTAGACTCAAGCGATCCTCTTGCCTCAGTAGATCTCATCTTTGAAGGAATAACATTCCTGGAAGAGTTAAATCATTTGGCATACTTATTAATCTAGCATACTAACTAATAAGTGGACTGATCTCATAGGACAGAAAGTGTCAGAAATAAGAGGCACTAAGAGAAAATCATAGTAAGCCCCTGCATTCAGGAATAACCACCCTGTGCAACTGCACCTCGGGAAGCACCCAAGCACAAGCCCCACAGACAAGCAGAACCACCCATACAGGCACAACTCTGAGGCACATCCTCATCAAGACTCTCTCCACTGAGAAGTTAGCCTCTACAATTCTTCCTTGGCAAGATGAGGTCCCCAAATTTGGTCTCTTCTTTCTATTAAAGAGGACAATGCTGGGAAACCAACTCTCAAATCATTATATTTCCTACTGACCACTCACTGAATTGCTTCGCTAAAAGTTGGAATAATTAGCAAGTAGACGAGCTTTTGCTGACAATGACAGCAGGCTAGAGAAGAGAGCCTCAGTTCCCTTGGGGACAACTGACCTAGAGTTTTAATTTAAAAGATGTTCAGGAATTAAAAACCTGAGAAATTCTGGGTGTAGCTCCAATTTGGGGAATAACCCCAGAATACAATATTGGTTACTGCTGGATTAGAACAGCCAGAGTGAGGCACGCAGAGTGGTAAATAGGCAAGATCACTGATGTGAACTTCAACTGTTACCACCTGCAGGTTCCCTGCACAGTGCATTTCTTCTCTCTTCTCTTCCTGCACTCTCTGTGCATTCAGCCACTAAAACTGAATTCCACACCCAAGACAAGCCAGCCTTCATGGCTGACAAATTGGTCTATAAAGAAGTGAATCCAACTCATAATGCCACTTCTTCTGTTGCCAACTCTTTCAGGTGATTTTGGCAACCCCTTTGATAGCCACTGACTCAAACTGCTATACAGGTCAGACCTGGGTCTCTCAGTACAATGTTAAGGTAATAAATGGGAACTGTGTAGAGTTAAGACAGGAAACCAAAGTGGAGAATTTTCTAATGACGAATGCAAATCAATTCATCCACCTGGGCACCGAGTGTGGGAAAATAAACAAGTTCCTCTTAGAGCTTCTGACAATCATCCAGTCCTGGACAAATGTACCTCTCTCCTGTGAGCATTCAACTCAATCCCATCAGTTAAGATGTCTGCCTCTTCTCAGCATTACTCACCTTTGCTTAAGAACCACAGCTAGTTGAATTACTAACCCTGACAAGAGTCCCTGTCTTAACTGTCTCCTACTCAGCAGCTTACAGGCAGCTTTCTAACCAGCTGGGCCTTTCTCCAGCCTCATGCCCCTCCCCCGATTTAATCCTGCACACCTGCTAGGTGAACTGTCCGAAACACCCTCACTCCAGCCCCCACTTACTCAAGTAGGACCTTCCAACTTCAGTAAGGTGTCTTAGGTACCAACATCTCTAAGATCAAACCCTGGCCTCCAAGGTCCTCCAGAATCAGGAAGGGCTGCTTAAGAAATCGACCTTTTCTCCACATCATAGTCAGGTTATCTTCCCTGCCCCCAGTGCATCCCCCTTCCAAACCCAACTTTCCCTTGCATAACTCAAACATCTCTGGGAAACTTTCCCTCCTGGGTGTGGTAACTCTCCTAACCAGACTGTCAACTCCTTAAGAGCCAGGCATGTCTTACACTTCTCAGTGTCTCTAAAGAGTATTTCAGACACAGAATCTTCAGCAAAACCGACACTCCACAAATATTTGACAATCCACTACATACAGTTTCTATTCATGCTCCTAAGTTCATTATTCCAACAGTAGATTCTCAGACCACTAAGGTCATCCCACTTCAATACACAGTTTGCAAGGTACTTAATGTCTCTAAACCTGAGTTTCATCTTCTGTGAAATTGCAGTAATAACAGCACCTACCCCACAGGTCATTGGGGTTAAAGAGAAAACGGCGAAGCACTCAGCATCGTGTCTGGTCCGTAGTAGGCATTCCATACATGTTATCTTTATCCCTCCTCCTAGTATTAGTAAGTTTCCTTAAGAGGACAACGTAACACAGCAGAAATAACATGGTCGGGAGGATAGAACGAACCTGTAATGAATGAAATCCCAACTCTGTTCAGATCCTGTGGGAACTCAGGGAAGTCACTCATCACTCAGCTGTATTACCTTCAATGGTAAAAGGAGATTGATAACCTCAAATGATTAGTCTAAGGACTAAACGAGAGAATATACCTCAAGTTCCCAGTACATGGCGGCTCAGTTACTGGTACTGAGTGGTTTTAACTCCCTTAAATCCCTAACAGCTATAAAAGAAAACCACACCCTTACTCTCCCCGCTTGCCTCACTGCCATCTCCTTCTGGTCACATTCTTTAAGGGAAGTGCCTAAACGAGGCCTAGCATTTCGACTGACAACCGCCAGTCTTCAGCAAAAAGTCCTAACCCCACGAGTACAAGAAAATTACATGGAGACCTGCAAGGAGACCCATTTATTTAAAGGGAGCATGTGTATTTTTTTTTTTTTTTTCCTTGAGATGGAGTCCAGCTCTGTCACCCAGGCTGGAGTGCAGTGGCGTGATCTCAGCTCACTGCCACTTCTGCCTCCTGGATTCAAGCAATTCTCCTGCTTCAGCCTCCCAAGTAGCTGGAATTACAGGCGTGCGCCACCAAGCCCGTTTTTTTGTTGCTGTTTTTTTAAGGAGAGCCAGGGTTTCACCATGCTGGCCAGACTGGTCTCAAACTCCTGACCTCACGTGTTCCACCCATCTCAACCTCCCAAAATATTGGGCTTACAGGAGTGAGCCACCTCATCTAGCCAAGCATGTATATCCTCATTCTTACCACTTCACCAATTTCCAAATATTCATATCTACTCCTATTTTACACATGTTTAGCAAGGCCCTTCTGGAAATAAAAACACTGATACTATTTAAAAAAATAAATCTATGAAACTATTCTAACAAAAGGAGAGCCCAAAGTGCTAAAAGAAAAATCCACAGATTCAACTAGATATGCAAACAAGTAGATAAAATACGACAACTTAATGAAAAACCCCCCAGCCAATATCACACCATTATTAGAAAGAAAAATAAACCACTCTTCCAAACCACATTGGGAGTTTCTGAAAACTCTGAGGGGAAGTCAGAGCAGAAGACAGTCCTGAGCTCCTTACTCCTTGCTTCCTAGGGGTCCAGGCTTCTGCCTCCTGCCAGCCAGAGTCCAGGGCCCTGGGAGGCCTTGCAGGAGGGGAGACAAAATGAGGGCAGGAGGCCAGCATTCAGAAGTTAAATGAGTAACCAGGTAACATGGTTCCCACCAGAAATATGTCTTCTAGGCAATGGTCTGATTACACAAAGCTGAAAAATGACTTCACTTCCTTCCCGTTGCTCCAAGGCCCAACCCAGCCCCCAAGGCTGGGGCCCACAGTATTGGCAACGTACTGACCTGGCTCCGGCTCAACAGGATCTTTTGCTCCTGATGCAGGCTGAGGAAGCCTTATTGGAATCCATGGTGAGAGAGTCTGTCCTTCATGAGGGCTTAGATATCCTGTAAAGAGCTGCAAACCCACGACCACTCCCAAAAACTGCAGGCAGCCTCCCTGCCTCCAAGCCTCTTCACCTCCTTGTACCACCCACCTCCAGCTGTCCTCATTTCTTCAAGCTGGAGCCTGCCTCAGGGCTCACAGGTGTTCTTTGCTAAAACTATTAAGTCTGCTCAGATCCTCCTGGCAGATCCTAGCCTGAAGTTCACCAGAAGTGTCAGATAACACTAATGATCACGGCAAAGAAGCTGGACCATTACCCAATGCTTACCAGCCGGCCAGATGCTTCCGAAGAACTGCATGCAACTTTCCCAACAACCCCTTTTAGGAGCTACCCTTTTCTCCACTTGCAGATGAAGGAACTGAAGCACAGAGAGTTAAAGCAACCTGCACAAAGTCACATCTGACAAGTGAAGCCAGGATGTAAATCTTACACAGCACCTACACCTGTAGCCACTCTCCATCCTTTGTCCTTTTGCTGACCCCTGGAAGAAACAATGACCCCTTACACCCAACAAACCAGAATCAGGTGCTGGGGGAGAAGTGGAGGACCAGATATGTTCGCACAAAACCAGCACCCAATCCTTAACCCACAAGCAGCTCGGTTGAGCCAGGCTGCGTTTTGCAAAAGTAGAAACTGTATTACCACTTGCCCCAGACTCAACCACCACACCAGTCAGGCAAATATGCTGATTGACTTGTCTGATGTAAACCCATCCCCCTTCCTAGGAAAACACAGCAGCAGCAAGCTGAGGAATCTGCATTTTCGCTCCCCGAAGGACTCTGACGCAGTTTAGGATCACGGCACCACCACCCTTCTGCAGAGCACTCAGTTTCAGGGCAGTTGGGAAAAGGATGTTAGAATCCAATAGGGAACTTTTAAAGAGATATGCCACCCCAGCAACCGAATCTCCTAGGGAGTATGGAGAGAAGAGAAGCTAAAATAGTGCTTAACTTCTAGGATCCTTATACCCCCACTACTGAGAAAATGCCTTTCCAGTAGCAAACTGTTTTCTGTTGTTGTTGTTGTTGCTGTTTTTGTTTTATTTTGTTTTTGAGACAGTCTCAATTTGTCATCCAGGCTGGAGTGCAGTGGTGTGATCTCGGTTCACTGCAACCTCCACCTCCTCAGGGGGGGCCGGGGGTGGGGTGGAGTTGTTAAGCAATTCTCCTGCCTCAGCCTCCCAAGTAGCTGGGACTACAGGCTGTGCCACCATACCCAGCTAATTTTTAGTAGACACAGGGTTTCACCATGTTGGTCAGGCTGGCCTCAAACTCCTGGCCTCAAGTGATCCGCCCTCCTCAGCCTCCCAAAGTGCTGGGATTACAGGCGTGAGCCACCATGCCCGGCCTCAACTGGTTTCTTAGGAAGATAGTAAATTAGATCATGTGAAAGTACAAATACTCTATAAAAACTCCTCTACAGAGGCTTACTATTGGCTTGAAATCAGAGAAAACACAACTGTCTTAACTCTTTCGGCCGGTATAAAGCACTAGAAACCTTCTGTCTAAGTAATTTTGTCGGGGTTCAAATGTTTTAACATTCTCACTTCCAGAGATTCACTTAGCAGACGTATTGCAAGCAAAGAGGAGGAAGAAAAAAGGGAGCAAGGGAAGGGAGAAGGGAAGGAATGGATGAATCCTGGGGCCTTTTATAGGACACTATGTTGGGAATACAGGGCCCCATAACACACACACACACACACACACACACACACACACACACACACACAGAGTAAGAATTTAGACCAGTGTCCTCCAGAAGAAATGTAATGCAAGCCACATATGTCATTTTAAATGTTCTGGCAGCCACATAAAAGGTAAACAGAAACAGGTAAAATTAATGTTTAAAATGTATTTTATTTAGCTTAATATATACAAAATACACCATGTAAAACATGTAATCAATATTGAAACACTTATGAAATAGTTTACATTCTTTTCTTCATACTAAGAATTTGGTGTGTATTTTACATTTACAGTCTATCTCGATTCAGATTCACTGCTCAATAACCACATGTGCCTACTGGTTATCACCTGAAACAGCCCAGATTCAGACAGTGAAGGGCAGATAAAGGGGAAGGGTAAGAATAAAACCCTAAAAGCTCTTGGGGTAGGGTCCATTTGGGGAGACATTAATAGTGATGGCAGTGGGGGCCCATCGGGAGCAGCTGCTGCTGTAGCAGGGGAGATGCAGGCGGGGCCGTGCACTCCACAGAGCCAGCAGAGCCCGGAACAGGAAAGAGCCCTGCCCCCTTCCAAGTTGGTGGAGCAGGAGCCCAGACCTCCTGGGTGCAGCTGCAGCCACCCAGCCACAGCTGCAGACCTGGGCATCCCTGCACTCTGGAGAGTCCAGTTAGCCCCCCAGCCCCACAGGCTTGGAAGGGCCTGCTGTTGCTGCCTGGCCTCTCTCTGCTCCCAGCGCCCACTCTAATTTCAGAGCCCACTCTAGTTTCAGAGCCAAATTGAGCCCAAGTCCCAGGCACTATCGCAACCTGGGCACATATGAGCACCCTTGGGGCAATGCTGACATGCCAGCCCTCTGCTGCCTCAGCCCCCTCCAGACATTGGACACCAACAAACAGAGGAGGAAAGCCAAGTGAGGACTTAGAGGGAGTCAGAGCAACTCAGCATGGGCCTGCTGGTGCCCCTTGGCACAAATAGTCTGGGCGCCATGGACAGGAGAAGGAGGCAGACAGGCTCCCAGGCAAAAACGAGTGGGTTCCTGGTAAAATCCCACCTTCAGGCCAGGGACAGCCTGAGGCCTAGAGGCCAGGCTGCCAGTTCCACCTACCAGACTGAGAACTTATGGTGCTTTTTGCAGCCTGCTTACAGCCACCTATGGACCAATGAGCACATAATTCCTTCCTTCTGAAGCCTGTAAAAACCCTGGACTCAGCCAGACTCGGGCAGATATCAGGACAATCTGCCTGCACAGATGAGCTACCCACTGTGGGTCTTCACTCAGCTGAGAGCTGAACACTCAGGGGACAGGCTGCCTGTGGATAGGAGCTACCCATTTCAAGTATTCTGAGAACTGTACTGCTGCTCAGTGAAGCTCCTCTCTGCCTTGCTCACCCTCCGGTTGTCCGTATACCTCATTCTTCCTCAGGACGAGAACTCAGGACCTGCCAAAAGGCAGGACTAAAAGAGCTATAACACAAACAGGGCTGAAACATACCTCTGCCCTGCTTGCCACATTGTGGGCTATGAGGAGAGAAGAGCTGCGGCTCTTTCAGGAGTCCAGATCTACGGGATCTGGACACTTCTTTTTTTTTTTTTTTTGGATGGGGTTTGCTCTTGTTGCCCAGGCTAGAGTGCAATGGCACAATCTGGGCTCACTGCAACCTCCTCCTCCTGGATTCAAGTGATTCTCCGGCCTCAGCCTCCCAAGTAGCTGGAATTACAGGCATGAGTCACCATAACTGGCTAATTTTGTATTTTTAGTAGAGACGGAGTTTCTCCATGTTGGTCAGGCTGGTCTCCAACTCCCGACCTCAGGTGTTCTGCCTGCCTCAGCTTCCCAAAGTGCTAGAATTACAGGTGTGAGCCACCACGCCCAGCTGTGACACCCTCTTTGGGGCTCTGTAGCTCCTGGCGCCTCCAAGCTTCAGGGCACCACCAGATTCCCCTCGCGCAGATGCAGGCGCCCACAGCAGAAGCTGCATGCAGTGCATCTGGTCCGGCTGCAGCCTCACACAGAACCAGCACCTGTGCCGGCGCCTGGAGCTGCCTGCTCTGCTGCCACAGCTGGCATGCCTGGCTGTGAACAGTGGCCAGAGCCCGCACTCACTTGCCCGCACACCCCTCGCCACTCCATGCCTGGATCACCCTTGGCAGGTGTGGGATCTGAGCTGGGAGCATAAGCTGAGTGCAGCCTACCGGGCCAAGTGGGCAGAACAAGTCCAACAGGTGCAAGCAATACTCAGGCAGAAGGTGTCGCCAGCCACAGAGGTTTCCCGAAGGCAAAGCAATACTCTAAGGATCCCATGACAGTAGCTTATGTTTGCAGAAACAAGAAGACCTGTGCAGAAGAAGGCTAGGAAAGTGAAGCCCAGCTTGTGAGGGCTTTGAACAATGCACCAAGGAATATGGCTCCATCTAGGATCTAGGTGGCCCTCTAGCTCATCTATAACCCCAACCTATGTTCATAAGGAGCAGGAATAATCGTTCTTCAAGCTCAACAGTGACTACATGAGAGCAATTTGTTAACCAAGAGATAGCTGGTGTCACCATACTGAGTGCCCCCAGGTACCAGGCCAGCAACTGAAGGGTCAAAGCTCAGTGCCATAAGGACACTCAGTATCATGACCCAGCTGTGCCTCATACAGCTGTCACACACCTGCCAGGAACCAAGCAAGGGTCTAGAGCCTTGTAGCACCCACCTACATAGAGCACTGGCTTCTGAGGAAATGGGCTGGAGAGCAAAGCTGCTCTCTGCACAGTGGGCCTAACCTCCATCCAAAGAAGTAAAACAACAGGTCCCTCCTCTCCTTTTACAAGACACCACTGGGAATACAGAGGTCCTCCTCTCTCTCTCTCTCTCTCTCTCTCTCTCTCTCTCTCTCTCTCTTTCACACACACACATACTCTCTATTATGAGTAGAATATAGACCAGTGATCTTCAAAGGAAATATAATGAAAACTGTTGGAGGGACAGGGGACACAGTCAATTGAACAAGAATTTGGTAGGCAGGGAAGCAAATGTGACAATAGATGCAGAAGTCAAGAGTGATTTGATGACCAGCTTTGAAGATGAAGGAGAGGCCATGAGCCAAGGAACACAGGGTCACCTCTAGAAGCTGGAAAGGCAATGAAACAACCTCCAGAAGGGATGGGATCCTGCCAGCACCTTGATCTTGACCCAGTGAGACGTACTTTGGAGTTCTGACCTCCCAAACTGTAAGAGAACAAATGTGTATTGTTTAAACCACTAAAGTTGTGGTGATTTGTTATAGCAGCCATAGGAAATTAATATTCCACTTACAGAGTGGTCAGCTAGACTAGGGGTCCCAACCCCCAAGCCATGAACCAGTATTAATCCTGGTCCGTGGCCTGTTAGGAACTGGGCTGCATAGCAGGAAGTGAGTGGCAGGCAAGTGTGCAAAGCCTCGTCTGTATTTAGAACTGCTCCCCATTGCTCACATTACCACCTGGGTGGCGCCTGTTGTCAGATCAGCCGCGATATTAAATTGGGAATTTCGGCACATGGGAGATCTAAGCTATGCGCCCCTTATGAGAATCTAATGCCTGATGATCTGTCACTGTCTCCCCTCCCATCACCCCCAGATGAGACTATCTAGTCGCAGGAAAAAAAGCTTGGGGCTCCTATTCATTCTACATTATGGTGAGTTGTATAATTATTTCATTATATATTTTATATATTATGATGTAATAATAACAGAAATAAAGTGCACAATAGATATAACATACTTGAATCATCCCAAAACTACCATCCCCCATACCTACCAGTCCATGGAAAAATTGTCTTCCATGAAACCAGTCCCTGGTGCCAAAAAGGTTGGGGACCATGGAGCTAGACAACAACACATTGGTTATAATAACTCTTCAAAGTATCAACAGTAGTAACCATGATTTTGTTAGTAACACTAGTAGGGGTCACCATATACTAAGGGCTTACTACACCCCCAAGCACCCTGCAAATGTTTCACAAGCTTCTTTTAAAAATAAGCTTTCGTTGTGGAATCATTTTAAATTTGCAGAAAAGTTGCAAAGATGGTACAGAGTCCCTGTATGCTCTTTGGCCAGCTTCCCCTAAAGTTAACATCTTACAAAACCATGATAGGTCTGTCAAAACAAAGAAATTAACATTGGTATGATACTATTAACTACAGATTTTATCAGTTTTCATAAGTATTTTATCTTCCCAAGAACCCTCCGAAGTAAGTACCATTCTAATCCTGATATGAAGGAGGATGCTGAGGCTCACTAAGAATCAATCACCTGCTTATGTTAATAATAAAATGGCAAAAACTAGCAAGGCTTAGTTTATGATTTTGGTTCCTCCCTATCCAGAGGCTCTGCTTAATCCCTACACCACAAGCTTGCCTAGATATCATCATTCCCATTTTATAATACAAGAAACCCTGACAAGAAGCTAGCTACCAGAAGGCTCACTACATAAACCTGGATGTGTGTCCGAGTCCAAAGTCCCAGTCGCACTCCGGCCACACCATCATATCCCTCCATGACACAGAGAGATGAGGAGTCGCTCAGGGCCAGTACAAAGGCCCCTGAAACCCATGAGGAATATCATGGTGGCTGTGATGTGGAGGGAGGGGATCATAGTCCTCAAAACTGCCTACTTGTTCCAGGGCAACTGGTAAAACTGAGAGCTCTCTTGTGGCTCTCATCAGTGAACAGGGACACAGAGAGCCAACTGAAGAGTGCCTTACAAGGAGCATGTCTAGAGGAATGAGTGGCAGAAGGAGTAGCAACCAACTACTCAAACCACGGAGATCCTTACTTTGGGAATCTAGAAGGAACTCTTTTAAAACATTCCTCTCCTGGGGGATCCTGTAGCTCAGTCCTTTCTAGCCCCTAGATTTTACCACCTGGGCAGCAAAAGAGGCAGGAGGAGCTGTTAACAACCTACATAGAAGAACTAAGAAGAACTACACAGGCCAAGCAGACAGAGGGCCTGGACAGACTTATCTAGACGGCCGATAACAAGCCATGTTTTTCACTTTTCTTCTAGCCTTCATTTCCTTATTGGCACTCCATGATCCACTCCAGGTGTTTTCGATGCACACTACAGTTTGAGAACCTGTGACCTAGCAATGTATTTGGAAGGGTCCCTGTATGCAAATAAACAGGACCTCCTGCGTTGACTAGGGGCCATGGAGAAGCACACAAGCTGATCTGGAAGAGGAGAATTCATTCATCTCACAGTTAGGGAGCAGTAGAGGCCAGGCTTGTGCTATGTGCTGCTGGACGTTCTAGGCTTTCTGGAGCACAAAGCGTAGGAGAGCTTGAAGACATCAATCAAGCAAGCCTATGAATGAACACAGAATTACAAACTGTTGCAACTACTATGAAAGAAAGGCATGGGACAAGGGCGGCAGAGAATGATGGGGATCTGTTCTCAGCTCAGGAGTTCAGGGAGACCTCCCTGCAGAAGGAAGGGACAATTAAGTAAAGATAGGTGGAGGCAGGAGTTGGCCAGGAAAAGAGGGAAGGAAGTGAAATTTCTCAGTGAAAGAAAAGCATGTGCAAAGGCCCTGGAGCTGGAGAGAGCATGGTACTTTGGAGATCCTGCAAGAGCCAGTGTGGCTAGAAACAGAGGGAGGCAGGAGGACAGCTGAAAATGAAGATGCTGGAGATGCCACCTGAGCCAACAGTGTGACCAAAAGTCTGTGTTGGCATCTAAGCTTAAAAAGGATGGCACTGAATTAGAATACTGACAATAAAAATAACAACCAACATTTTTTTCAGCACTTACTATGTGCCAGGCCCTGTCCTAAGTATTCCATAGTAAACAGTAATCCTGGCTGGGTGCAGTGGTTGACGCCTGTAATCCCAGCACTTTCGAAGTCCAAGCAGGGTGGATTACAAGGTCAAGAGATCAAGACCATCCCGGACAACATGGTGAAACCCCCTCTCTATTAAAAATACAAAAATTGCCGGGCACGGTGGCTCAAGCCTGTAATCCCAGCACTTTGGGAGGCCGAGGCGGGTGGATCACGAGGTCAAGAGATCGAGACCATCCTGGTCAACATGGTGAAACCCCGTCTCTACTAAAAATACAAAAAATTAGCTGGGCCCAGGAGGCGGAGGTTGCGGTGAGCCGAGATCGCGCCATTGCACTCCAGCCTGGGTAACAAGAGCGAAACTCCGTCTCAAAAAAAAAAAAAATACAAAAATTAGCCAGATGTGGTGGCGCGCACCTGTAGTCCCAGCTACTGGGGGGGCTGAGGCAGGAGAATCACCTGATCACTGAGGAGGTTGCAGTGAGCCAAGATCACGCTACTGCACTCCAGCCTGGCAACAGAGTGAGACTTGTCTCAAAAAAAAAAAATAGGTAATCCTTACAACACTCCATCAGCATGCTCCTATCAGCATGCCACTTTACAGATGAGGACACAATTCAGTTAAGCTGCTCCAAGTCAGACCTAGCTAAGGACTGGAAGGTAATCAGACCAACTTCAGAAACCAAGCCCTGAACCACTTTGTCATTCTGCAGGAGAATGGAGAAGCAGGCGGACCTTGATGATCTGCTCTGCATTTTCAAAAGCTCAGTGTGGATGCCGCGCAGACAGAGGAGTGAGAAGGGAAGCAGAGGCTGAGGCATCTTCCAGGCCAGAAATGGCAGGAGCCTGGGCCAGGGTGGTGGCAACAGAGATGTCCAAGACACAGAAATCCTGTGGCAGGGAAAGAGTGCAGTCTCCTAGGGACTGCTTCACATGTTCCAAACTGCTGACCATGAGCAAAGTGTGCGCATCCTAACCCACCCCCCTCCACCCACCATCAGACAACATGAATAAGCGCCAAGGAGAGTTCTCCCTTTTCTGCAGGACTGACCCAAAACACAGGGTCACTGAGCCACTGCTATTCCTAAGCATTAGCATTACAGAAAAAGTCTGTTCTTTGTTTAGAATGGATGTCATTATCTTCCAGGAGAGGTCACAGATGGCTGAGACACCTCACGAGGGTGCCCTGATGAACACTGACCAGATTCAAACTCAGATATAAAAAGATGCTTCCAGCTTGAATTTTAACAAGCAGAGTTTCTCTTTAATTAATTTGATCACCTCACAGCTCATTAGGGAGAGTCTTGACAGCACAGTCATCAGGATGGCTTGCATTTCTAGAAAACTCCCACCTATGGCTTGGTATAATGGTATGGGTCTTAGAGAGGCCACTTCCTTGGATGAGATTTAGAGTCTCAGGGTTGTGGTCCGTGTCCTCTGACTTCAAATAAAAAGGGTGTTGGGGGGTAGATAATGGAGGCTTACCACCAGTATACATAGCCCAAGAATCAAAGCCACTGACAGCTCTGTGCCGGCAATGGGGACACCTGGACTGGTGGAACCACTGGGTTTCTTGTCTCCCATGATGGGTCTAATCAGGACTTCTGCAAAACGGGGCTTGCCTGTGCCCTCTGACCTGCATGTCTGGACACAGCACAGACAGGCCAGGGGTGGAGCCTGGCAGGATCTGGAAGAGGACAGAGACGGGGAGGAGTGGGGAGGAGCAGGGTCACTTCCTTAAATAAATAAGTCACAGCCTCTCGTACTGCAACAGTTGTGAAAACGTCCACACGCATTTCAGAGTTTTGAAAGACTTCATCTGAGATGGGTGGAGAGGGCCAAGTGCCCCTCTGAAGCTCTCTCCTGTGTGCCATCCGTTTCCCGACCTATATTCTGTTTCTCCCGTATTTTTCCTCCTTACTTGCTGCCTTAATTGGTCACAAAATCTATGTATTATAAATTGAAACTATTAATAACAGCTGATGAGTGAAAACTGCTATGGCTCTTATTTATAAAAGTATGAAATTAAGTACCTCTTGCTTCGCAGGGCTCTCGGTATTTCTTTCCATAGGATAAAAAAAAATTAAATAGGGCATAAGAACAAACAGCGACATCCCTGCCCCTGCCCCTATGGAAGGGGCTGAGAAGCTTCTAATGATGAGGGAAGAGAGGGAGAGGATGGAGTGAAGAAGCCCATGTCTCTGGACCTCAACCCCCATAGCATTAGGGCCTTCTCTTCCCAAGGAACCAGAAGCAAGAGTTAATACGTCACTCAGTGAACACTGCTCGAGAAGTATAGTCAGTTGCCTGCTTTAAGGAAATAGTCCTCGAGTGGCCTGTAAGACGCTGAGCGAGTGGCTTAATCACCCAGCAGGGTCTAGCAGGCAATACGGAAGACTCCTCCGAGACGGCACGCCTGTAAAGGCAAAGCATTATCATTTGTAACCGGATTAATAACAACATGGGCTGGAAACAAACAGAGAGCACTGGATTACATTTCCAACCTCTTCAGGGAGACCAAGTTCAATGGAGGGTTTTATTTCTTTGTTTTTAAACAAGACAGCGTCTCCCACCATGTGACACCAAGAACACTCTCCAGGGAAATCACTTCTTGTGCGTTCGTCCTGCCAACGACAGGAGGCCTGAAGTACAGGGGTCAAAACAGTTAGTCAGGAGAAGATCTGGGAGGAATTTTACAATTCCAATTTAACAATAAAAAAAGAAAAGACGACCAAGGGTCTCCTGATCAAGCCTCTGCACTTTAAAAACGCCTTAAGGGGATCAGTATTCCCAGGTTCCAGTGTTCTGTAAGTTATTTTTTTAACCACTTGGGGTCTTGATTACAAATGTGGACTCCGGCCCAGCGTGGTGCCTCAGGCTAGTAATCCTAGCACTCTGGGAGGCTGAGGTAGGCAGATCATTTGAGGTCAGGAGTTTGAGACCAGTCTGACCAACATGGTGAAAGGCCTGTTTCTACTAAAAATACCAAAAAAATTGCCATAGTCCCAGCTATTCGGGAGGATGAGGCAGGAGAATTGCTTGGACCCAGGAGGTAGAGGTTGCAGTGAGCCAAGATCACACCACTGCACTCCAGTCTGTGCCACAGAGCAAGACTTCATCTCAAAAAAAGGCGAGGGCGGGGGGGGGGGCGTGACTCTATGCCTGGAAAGGGGATGGCTAGAGATTTCCCTTTTTAACAAGCTCCTTCAGGCTTTCTTACGCCACTGAGGTTGCCAAAGCATTGCCCTATTTCATTAATGTACTGCTGACATACAGCTAAAGTCAGAGAACGATTCATACTTTTCTTTTAAAACTAAGAATATAAACTCAATCACATTTGCACATAACTTGGAGACTAAGATAGTTACCATGTTCATCAGTCAAGTCTCTGGCTTCCCAAATTTTTCAACAGATAGTTCATTATTTTTAAAAAACTTTAAAAGACATTGATTTTACATTTACTTCATTTCCTTTGGGGAAGAATAGCAGTGCAACATTTGGCAAAAGAAAGAAGAGCTGAAAGTGACTGAGGTCCCATGATAGTGAGCGCGTCCCATAGGGCATGAATGAGTGAGGTCCCTTGGCGGTGAGTGGGACCTCAGTCACTCATGCCCTATAGGCCACATCATTATGCAAAATGCAGGCATGCCCCAACCTTGAGCCTTTCCAAACCTGGGACTGAGAACGCCTAGAGGCAAGGGGAATCCCAGTGTACAGAACACACAGGGGTGGGGTACAGATTTAGCACCAGCCCAACTCATAACAGCCTCAGATTCAGACTTCTGATCGTCTCTCCCAATGGAGTTCTGGAGCCTCACAGAGAACCGAACAATGGCGTTGAAAGCAGAAGACATTCGTCACATAACCTTGAACATATATTCATTACCAGGCCACACCGCCTATAATGTGGGTCTGGTTGGATTTGGAGTTGGGTTCAAGGCCACACAGATATTGAATGAGCCTTGTCAGCTCTTATTAACTTAGTACTTATACCAGGTTTATAAACTCTTGGAAATGTCCCCATATGCTAATAGACCCATATGTGCTATGTCTCCATATTTTTGTAACTCCCATTATTATCTTGTGAAAAGCATGACTACATTCTGTTTCCTTGTGTTAAAAAGCATCCAATTCTTAAACATAAACATTTAAAACTGTCTATGATGTTTCTAGCCCTAGATTATGTATTTTCCTACTTTTTAAATACACTGAAAGGCTCAAATTATGGAGGTAGCCACTCTTCTCTTAATCTCTGAGAGGCCCAACCTACAGAGTGGCTGATGGAGCAAATCCAGCACCAGCGTGGTCTTCTACCTACCACAGAGGATGAGTGGAAATCTCCAGGCACACGTGTCAGAAGAAGCAAGGGAGGGAGTCTCCCAATTATTAATAACATCTCCTCGGCTGGTGTCGCGGCTGTCTTGCCTGGCCAGGGGCACCCATGGGCTATGAATTATACCATTTCTCTGGGCATGGGGAGCAGAAACCAGGGGACAATTAACATGGAGAACTTCTCTGCTGGACACCAGGAGAGCCAGAGCTCAGGAAAATATAGCATCATGATCCAGAGGGTTTGCGTTTTAGTATTCCTCCTACTCTCTCTGCCTCAGTGGCCTTGCTGATGCTTCTTTAAGACAGGGGTAAACACACAAGCATCAAGATGCCATGAGGCCAGGGAAAGGAGCATTTACATCCAGCACCTAAGTGCTCAGCACTCTGCCAGGAGCCTCACAGTGCTGACATCTGACAGCCTCCCTGCCTGTTATCTGGTGATTATCTTGCCCCACCCCCACCCGCACCCATTCTAACCCTCCAACCAGCTAACTCCTGTACACACCTGGCTCCCTGCCTGCTGGCTTCCCATTGGTTCAGCCAACCAGGCACCCAGTGGGAATTGAAGGAAGGAAGAGAGAGGCCCGGGTATTTCTGGCTCAGTCTCTCATTGGGTGCCACATCTTTGGGTGACATTTTTCCTTGTCTCCTCTTCCACAGTTCCAGATCTCACTGCACTCTGGTAACTCTACTTCCTCCCCAGGCCCCTCAGCCCTAGAGGTGACAGGGCTTTTCCACTGTTGTTAGTGCCTTGGTGGATCCCTCAACCTCTATAATTATTGCTTTCATCAGTCTTCATTCAAACCATCTGAGGTGAATCGTTTCCTGCCAGAAACTCTGATACCAACTCTCATTTTCAACATGATTGCTTCTGCAAATGAGATGAAATGCATAGGTGTGGGTCTATAAGCATGTGGGGGCATTTCCAAGACTTTATTAACCTGGTGTAAGTACTAAGTTAATACAGAAGAGCTGACAAGGCCAACATCTGTGTGGCCTTGAACCCAACTCCAAATCCAACCAGATAATCATGGCAATCCCAGGTATGGGTGTAGAGCCTCTAAACTCTGTCTGTAGTAGGTGCACGGGGATTTTGTTTTTTTAATCATCCTTACTTTCTACCACCTGCTTGCGAGTAGAAAAACCTCTGAGGGGCCTATAAAACATTTCAGCTTCTCTGGGGAGTAGAATCCACAAGGAGGATAATGGTAATAGCCTGCCTGTCACTGATCTTGTACATTGCACAACAGCCCTGTAAGGAAGCTTTCTTTATCTCCATCTAACAGATGAGTAAAAAGATTCACAGACGAATATGCAACTTGCCTGGGCCTGACCTCAACGCTGTTCTTTCCTTCTCAGTGCACTATTTCTTAAAAGGAGGAAATAGGATCCACGGTATCCAAGTTACTCCTGAATTGAGCCTAGTGGGATAAGGCTCCCCAAGCACATCAAAAACACCAGGCCAGGCACGGTGGTTCACACCTGTAATCCCAGCACGTTGGGAGGCCAAAGTGGGCAGATCACCCAAGGTCAGGAGTTTGAGATCAGCATGGCCAACAAGGTGAAACACAGCCTCTTCTAAAAGTACAAAAACAAAAATTAGCCAGGCATTGTGGCAGGCTCCTGTAATCCCAGCTACTCAGCAGGCTGAAACAGGAGAACTGCTTGAACTCTTGAGGCAAAAATTGCAGTGAGCCGAGACTGCACCACTGCACTCCAGCCAGAGCAACAGAGACTCCAAAAAAAAAAAAAAAACCCACTAAAGAAAGAGAACTTTAATTTTAAGGAACAACAGCTGGCTCAGAAAGCTCTCTACAAGAGAAGTGAAGAACAGTGTACAGTGTCCCTATGAGTATAACGTGTATACAGGTATTGATCGACTTACCACCTATGCAACTTACGACCATTCGACTTTACAACCACAATCGCTAGCCACGACTGCTCCGCGTCTGGCAGCGTAAATGTTGCCCAACTGGGCGTACGACAGTGCGGACCAGCTTCCAGCAGCACTACCATCTCTGCGTGCACCATTTTAACTGTACATATAGCCTATTCAACTTATGACCGAATCATGTTACGACCAGTCTGCGGTCCCGAACGTGGTCGTAAGTCGAGCACTAGCTGTAGTATAATCTCATCATGGATAATGTATAGATATGTATATGTCAACAATGATGGTTTACGCACAAAACTTGTCAACAATATTTGTTTCTCGAAAGGTGAGAGAGTCATGCTCTTCTGTATAGTTTGAATTTTCTATCGTAAGCATGAAACTTAATTTCTTATCTAAAGAATCAGAAAGGAAGAAGAGAGAGAGGAAGTCTGGTTTGTATGAACACTTAGACCAACGGTTCTCAACTTTTCACTACACACTGGAATCCCCTGGAATCCCCTGCAATCAAGTGCAATCACCAGGACCCAACCCTGAGATCTGCAGCTCATTGGTCTGGGGTATGGCTAAAGTGCTGGAATTCTTAAAACACACCCAGGCGATTCCAATGGGCAGCAAGGGTTGAGGACCACTGCATTATCAGTCAGTATAAAATTTAGACCAGAGGGGACAGAGCAGGGGTCTTAACTTTTGTATTCTCTGGACTCCACCAGCAATCTGATGAGGCCTGTGGATGTTTCCTCAAAATAATGTCTTTAAATGCATAAAACACCAAAGATTATTTAGATATCACAGTATTTTTCCACTGTGATACGGTATGAGTGCTTCTTTATTAATACGCCAAGTAACAAGATCTAAAAATGGCTTTATTATCTACCATCATTTTGAAGTAGTGATGAATCTAAAAAATATTTAGAGATCTCTGCAACAACTGAATGTGATATGGACTTACTGATGACAAAGCTGAAGGTACTTCTAATACTACTTTGGTTTGTTACCTATATTCACAATGAAAGAAAATGCCAAATTTCAGTTAGAACTCAGTGTATACTTTTTTCCCATCCAAGCTTGCAGCCTTTCAGGCATAGAGGTGGAAGGAGGAGGGCAGGGTGCCATCAGTGAACAGGGTCACAGGACTTGCTCGTCTGGACACTGGTTCTATTACCGGGTGTAAGACCTCAGACAGAGGGAAAGAAAACAACTTCAATCACATGCTAATTTCCATTGAGGCTGTTCCTTTTTTTATTTCCTTTTTTTTTTTTTTTTTCATTAACTCTGTAAGGCTCATTCAAGACAAACAAAAAATGTGTATTTCCTGATAACTAACTACACTGTATATTTTAATTATGGCAATATTTTTCAAGTACCACTTCATGTGAAAAGATCTGTGTTTCTTCCACTAAAAAGACTCTACTGTGTTATCTGTGTCAAGACAGCCATCACATGAATGCCAGTATCTTGGGATTTAAAAAGGGGCTTTTTGAAACTAAGTGTTTAATCAATAGGTTCCTTTTCATATAGAGCTACGCTCTGCCTGCATAGACCCTGAACATGTTTTTTCTTTCATCTAAATTTGAAATAGCATTTACTATGTACTTAGCAGCTTTTTGACTTTCATTACAGCACTGGGTTCTCTTCCCAAATCACAGTATTCTAATGCTCACATCCATGCTGTACCATTATCCCATTTTACTAATAAAGAAACAAAAAGACTAAGAACTTCATAACAGCCTGATGGTACAAAATCACTTTCTCAGGAAAAAAGAGAGTGAGAGAGAGCAAGAGCCCAAACTACATTAACATCCGTGCTGAAATTCCAGTTATAAATTAAAAGGGATTTTTTTTAAGTAAATAAGACAATATTTTCTTTGGGTGGAAAGGGACTACCACACCCATTTATCCTAGCAACAGACTAAGCTAAGAAACTCCAAGGTCTACTTTTCTTCATAGCCACACTTTTCTAATGACTCCAGAGTGACTTTTTAAATTCCTTCCATTCATAAAGTAATACAACACTCCAATGAAATGCGGAAGAGAATGGCATCCTCAGACCCAGCATGTAGGCACGTCGCTGTGGAAGAGCAGCGGCCAGTCCCCAAAGCTGGAAGAAACCCAGCTGCCAATGCAGGTACCCGGCGATGCAGGAAGCGCTGGCCTATGTAAAGCAGCACACAGGTTAGAGAGGTTCCCCAGGCCAGCATTATCTTCAGACTGTAAGTTTCTCATTCCCTAACTACCAGAAGGCTTTTCAAATGAGCCTAATCAAATTTTTTGTTTTTGAAATAGGGTCCTGTTCTGTTGCACAGGGTGGAATACAGTGTGCAAGGTTCTTTGAATTGACTGCACTGTGGAGTACACCACAGTCAAGCCACAGTGACCCACACGTACACCTCCAGATGGCCTCCTGGAGCCAGAAAGTCTAAGGTAACAGAGAAACTGCAAAAGGAGAAGAATAGATACCTCCTGCAGTGCCTGATTAACCAACCTTGTGACATTCCACCTTGTTCCTGCCTCAACTGATAAGTCAACCTTGTGACATTGGACCTTGTGACAGCCCCAGCCTGGCTTGCAAAAAATGCCCTAAACTGTAACTTTCCATTACCTACCCCCAACCTATAAAACCAGCTCCTAACCCACCAGCCTCTGCTGATTCTCTTTTCGGATTCAGCCCACTAGCCAAGGACTGAATAAATAGCCCTGTTGCTCACGCAAAGCCTGTTTAGGTGGTCTCTTCATTCACAGCGCACTTAGCACAGTGGTGCTATCATAGCTTACTACAGCCTTGACCTCCCAGGCTTAAAAGACACTACCACCTCAGCCTCCTCAGTAGCTAGCACTACAGGCTCATGCTACCACATCTGGCTAATTTCTGTATTTTTTGTAGAGACAAGGTCTCACTATGTTGCCCAGGCTGGTCTGGAACTCTTGGGCTCATGAAATCCTCCCATCTGGGCCTCCCAATGTGATGAGATTAAAGGCATGAGCCACCGAACCTGGCCTAGTCAAACATTTTGATTCTCAAAATTCATTCCCTTTACTTGCAGTGGGGTAAAGGAAGATATAATGGCATTATTTTTCAAATTTTTTGCCTCCTATGAAATCAGTCCTCATTAAGGAATTTAATTGGGGTGGGGAGGCTCATAATGAATGAGTTATTTCAACATCAGACAAACACCACACATAACTAAGAATGCCCAAAACTCTCCTTAAAGCAGAACAAAGACTGCAGGAGGCTGGGCGCGGTGGCTCACGCCTGTAATCCCAACACTTTGGGAGGTCGAGGTGGGCAGATCACAAGGTCAGGAGATCAAGATCATCCTGGCTAACATGGTGAAACCCCATCTCTACTAAAAATACCAAAAATTCGCCAGGCATGGTGGCACACGCCTGTAGTCCCAGCTACTCGGGAGGCAGAGGCAGAAGAATCGCTTGAACCTAGATGGAAGCTGCAGGGAGCCAAGATCTCGCCACTGCGCTACAGCCTGGACGACAGAGTGAGACCCCATCTCAAAAAAAAAATTTTTTTTAAGATAAAGAAAGAACCCACAAAAGAGAGATCACAAGGAAAAGACCAGGCTAACCCAAATCAAGGACACTTACAGTCTTAACAGGAAGTCTCAGCAACGCATATCTTGTTCTCAACTGTTTTCCAGCAGGATGTACGAGAGTGAGGTGAAGGGACGGGGGTTGGCGGATAGGTGTTAGGAAGGAGACAGAACTGGCATTTATTAAGTCCTAGCAAGTTTAAGGGACTTCCACATGTGTCATTAACTCTCTTAATTTTTCCCATAACCTCACCAGATAGATTATCACCTCCTCAACTTTAAAACAAAATTGGAAATCAGAGAGGTTAAGCAACGTGCCCAGAGGCACACAGCTATAACCAGCAGAGTCAGAATTAGAAGGCAGGTCAAACCTGCCTCAGGGCCTCACTCTTTTTCCTGCCCCTCACTCCTCGGATCTGGTTAGTTATTTTCAGTTCAAGTGTTAAGGCTCAGGAAAATTGCATACCAGGTCCTCTAAAAAACAAAACACACACACAACTTACTTTGGTTATAATTCCTTGGAAGGAAGGGGAAAACATCAATGCATATCCAAGTCGTCAGAGAGGAGGGGAGAAGAAAGATCAAACCGCCAAATTTTCCAAAAGACTAAGGTGGGGGGTTGGGATGGATTCCAATAAATAGTGGCATTGGTGAGGATTCAAGTTCCACAAGTGAGTCTTCAACAAATGGTTTGTGATCACTTTTAAAAGGTGGTCTGCACAGCAAAATGGATTCAGAAAGAACCAAGCAGACCAGCGTGACATCATGGCCGTCTGCACTGGAAGAGACCCCTTGTTTGTCAGAACACAGGGCATCTGTTTCAACAAGCCTTAAGACCCATTTCCCACATCATGACATCATCACTCCCAAGGACCTCATCCAGGAGCCATCCAAGCAAGTACCTTCCAGAATGATTTTAGTCCCATAGCTCATCAGTCAAAAATGAGCATGCATCCCTAATATACATGACTTATTTTAAAATTAAAAACATATTCTGCTGCCAACTTATAAATATGAGTAAAACTGAAGACCTTACTTTGTATGGAAGAAAATACACATAAATTAAAGCTTTTACATTTTCTTCCCATTCCCCAAAGGATTATCCTGAGCACCAAATGTTGGAACTTAGCGTGCGATGTGGTTTGGATCTGGGTCCCTGCCCAAATTGCACATAGAACTGTAATCCCCAGTGTTGGATGTGGGGGCCTGGTGGGAGCTAACTGAATCACGGGGGTGGAGTTCTCATGAATGGGTTAACACCATCCCCTAGGTGCTATTCTCCTGATAGTGAGTGCGTTATTGTGAGATATGGTTGTTTGAAACCGTGTAGCACCTCCTGCCTCACTCACTCTTCTCCCTGCTCTGGCCATATGAAGTGCAGTCTTTTCTTCACCTTCTGCCATGATTGTGAGTTTCCTTGTACCTCCCCAGAAGCCGAGCAGATGGCCAGCATCATGCTTCCTTACAGCCTGTGAAACTGTAAGCCAATTAAACCTCTTTTCTTTATAAATTACTCAGTCTCAAGTATTTCTTTAGAGCAGTGTGAGAACAAACTAATCCAGTGCCCTAGATGCAACACAGTGGGTGCCTGGAGCCCAGGGAGCTTCACCTTCACCTCACATCCCTGACACACCTTGTCCTGGTGTGCTGTCCTTGCCTCTCTCCCAAGGCTGATGGTCTGCTCTTCCTCCCTGAGCATCCCAGAATCACTTCTTTCCATTTCCTCTCCCTGCACAGCCTTTTCCTCCTAAATTCCCTCACCTCCCTGAACTTATTACAATATCTTCTTTTCCCCCACATCCCTGTCTTCCCACTGTAGTAATTACCCAGCAAAATCCTTACGTTGTAACAGCAAACGGTGCCTTCATTTCATAGTCTGCCTTCTCTTCTGCATTCAGGCAGTTCAATAGTACCAGAAAGATTAAATAAATATACAGTAACCACATAAACACTGTTACCATGTTACCTCACACCCGCCTCTTCTGCAGGTCTTCTAAAATACTAACTAGGATTTTTCTTGTCTTCAGCCAGCTCCAGCTCCCTTTATCATCAGCCAACCATTCCAGTCCAGCACCACCTTTCCATCCCTCTATTTCCAGGTGACTGCCTGATGTTCCACATCCATCCACTCAACCATTCCTTCATTCATTCCAACGCTTCCCAGGCACCCAAGATGCTCGGAGCACGGTTTCGGCTCACAGTGCCGCTACATCCTGGTAAACAAGAACATGTCAGGAGTCAGGAAGATCATGAAAACAAAGCTGTTCCAAAACAGGGGGCAAGCAGGGGCCAGAGATACAACCCACTTCACTCCCTGCCCACTTCTGCCCTCCAGAGTTTTTTCCAAACTGAAGTATTAACAAAATCCACATGACATGGAATCAACCTTTAACAGTACACAAACTTAGTGGCATTGAGTATATTCACCATGTTGTGCGACCATCACCTCTACCCAGTTCCAAAATATTTATATCATCCCCCCTCAAAAAAAAAAAACCCAGGTCCATCAAGCATTTTTCCCATCCCCCTGCCCCCACCAACACTATCTGCTTCCTATCTCTGTGGGTTCACCTATTCTGGGTACTCCATGTCAGTGGCGTCATCCCGTCACTACTCCAATTTGGAAACAGCTCTGCTTCCCTGTGGTGCTCTCCCCGCCTCCTCTAGGAAAGCCTGTCTCACATCTGTCCCCACACCCCCAGGCCCACTCCAGCCTGTATCTCTAAAATCTCGGAAGAGGTTCTCTAAGCCTTTGAGCAATTCAATCACCCTTGAAAAAGGCAAAACAGGGCCAGGTGCAGTTAGTGTAATCCTAATGCTATGGGAAGTCAAGGCAGGAGGATCACTTGAGGCCAGGAGTTTGAGACCAGCCTGAGCAACACAGTGTGACCTTGTCTTTATCCCGCCCCTTCTCCACAAAAAAAAAAAAAAAAAAAAAGTGTTAAAAAACAAAATGAACCTGACCCTTCTTCCTCTGTCAAGACAGCCCCAATACCTTCCTTTCCTTCTGAGCTTCTGATTCACTCCATGGGATTTGCAAAGTCCTCAGAGATTTCCAAATTAACACAAGCAATAAAAACGCAGAAGGCCTTGGCTCCCCAGTGCCCTCTAGTCATGTGAAGCATGTGACCTCAGATAACTATTGGTTTTGCCCCCTCCATGCCTCAGTTCACTCACCTGTAAAATGGGGTAACACTTACCTCACTGGATTTGTATCATGAGTCAGAACTACCTGAGCACTCACAAATGAACCAGGCACACTGTAAGGACTCCAATGCCATCACTATGGTCAAGATGACCTGTCCCATAAAACCCATGGCCCTGCTCTGCTAAGGTGGGGCCAGGCCTTTCTGGCCATAGGTTCTCTTTGGCTAAGCCTGTAAATAAATGCAGGCATTTTCCAAGAATTGACTCTTCCAGGGTAATACTCTTTAGGATGGTATCATCTGATCTCCTGACCTTAACCACTATCAATGCTGACAACACCTAAACCACAGGGCCCTGCCCTGCCCCTCTCAGGCTCAGCACAGCTTTGCACTCACATAGGAACACCTGGGCAACACCTCAGCAACCTTGGGAGGCCCTGAACTCTGCAAGACCAAAATTGTCATCCTTCCCTTGCGCTCCTCAGCCACCTCTCCATACCCCCTCCACTTCAAGTTCCCCTGCTCTTCCATGGGCACCACTGTGCTGGCCTCCCCTCATGCCCCCACCCCACCTCCTGTGCCAGGCTTGCTCCTGTTCCCTCCTTTTCACACTGCAGGCAGAAAAGACCATCTGAAAAACAAATGTGCCCAAGCCATGCACCTTTCAGGCACTCTCCACGGCTCTCAGGAGCAAGCCCAAATGCACTCCCAAGGAAGGCTTTTCCCAACCTCGCCCCATCCCCAGCAGCTCCTGCCCTGTCCTCTAGGCTCTGGGAATGCTGACTGCTGCCAACAATGCTGCAATTAGCCTATGCAGCCCCGCTAGCAATGTCTTTCCCACTCCATTCTCCCAAATTCCACACATCTTTCAAGGCTCACTTCAGCCACCATCACCTCAAGGAAGCCTTTTCTGATGCCCTGGATAGGACTAAGCTTCTCCCTGCCCGCAACTCACTGACATTAGTGTGGGTCTGTTTTCCTCATTAGGCTGTAAGTGCCCTGAAGACGTTGTTTATTTCCTCCAACTACCCATCCCTCAACCCATCCATCCACCTACTCATCCATCTATCCACCTATCCATTCACTTATCCACCCAACTATCCATCTATCCATTCAACAATAACATCCTGAGAGCCTACAGTGGGCTAAGCACTACGAATATAATAGCTAAAAAGACAGACAAGGCTGCTGCCCACCAATGGAGACAGACAACATGTGAATACCACATCCCCCCACACTAGTCCATTTTTCTGCTATAACAGTACCACACAGACTAGGTTATTTATAAAAATACAAGTTTATTTGGCTTATGGTTCTGGAGACTGAGAAGTCTAAGAGTGTGGTGCTTGCTGAGTCAGAACATGGTAGAAAACCATGTGAGACCGAGAGGGAAGTGGGCTGAACACATCCTTTCTATCGGGAACCCTCAATAACTCTCAGTAACTCACCCATTCCCAGGATAACAGCATTAATCCCTTCACAAGGGCAGTACCCTCATGATCTACCAGTTTTTAAAGGCCCTACTTCACTCTGCTACAATGGCAACTAAACCACAACATCTGTTTTGGGGGGGACATTTAAATCACAGCACCCCCACAGCAGCCGCACAGTGTGGGTTCTGGAGCCAGCTTCCCTGGGTTGAAATTCTGGCTCCTTCACTTGTTAGCCATGAAACCTAGGGCAAATTACTTAACCTCTCTGTGCCTCAGTTTCCTCCTCTCTCTAATAGGAGTGCCCAGCTGGCACTTGTTTTTCTGCTAATTCATTTTCCTAATCTATTTCACAAATAGATAAATCAATGGAAAGTATCCAGAACATTGCCTGGCATATCATAAATGCTTTGTACAAAATGAGCTATTCTCTGAATACTGGAGCAATGGGACTGTTTATGACATGGTCCCACCCTGGATGTGGGCACAGGTGTTATATTAACCTTTTTGCCCTGTTTCTATATAAAGTACTCAGCAGTGTTTACTGTGTCACACAGGTAAGCCCTACAAGAATGACTCATTGGCTTGGCATTAAAGACTTTTAGAGCTGGCAGTCACGCTGGGTAACATCTAACCCAACTCGCCCACTTTTGTGGAAGAGACAAAGGCTTACAAACTTAGCGGCAGTGAAAGCATCGGCCCCAGGATCTCTGACTTGCCAGCCACTGCCTTGTCCCCCATTCTAAGCAGACTCATGGCGCCCATGGCAGCACAGCTGCTCCACATCGTCCCATCTCTCCTTTCCCACAGTGGAACCGCCGTGGCTTCCACACCCAGGCCGCCTCTTTCTCCGCTGGCTTTGCTGTCTTGTGCCGCTCCTTTTTCTTTTTCTCCCTGTTTTGTTGCCGGTAGTTCTCCTATTTCCAGGCAAAGAGCTGGCCCTTCATAAAGACAGCCAGAGATCACGATCCTCTTCAGGGAGTGGTTCACGCAACCCAGCACTGGTGGCAGGTGCAGGCCATGACCCCCCAAGTCCCTCTCCAGGTCCTGCTGGTCACTCCTGATGGAGGAGGGACTTTTTCTTCCACACCAGCCAAGTTTCACTTTACCTACTTTAGGATTCATGCTCTTCTAGGTGTTCCCAGGGTCAGAAGGCAGGTCCTCCCTAAACACGGGTGTAGAAGGAAGGCCACGTCACAGCTCTCAACTAAAAGCTATTTCCGAATGGTCCAGCAAGTGCCTAACCAGCACCCCTCCCTCGGCTTGCTCTGGGTTGCCAACAGTGTGACCTGGCCTGTGGATGGCATGTCATCCTCTGGCACTGCTGACCTGATGACAAGTGGTAATCTAGCAGGGCTATTTTATAGTCTCCAGTATTTACAGAACCGCTCTGTCATGAAACTTTTGCTTTCACACCTCAGCTGGCTTAGAAAGCTGCAAGAGAACATGACACTGCGAACAAATAATTCCTGGGGTGCTGTGCGAGGTTTTTCATTCCTTTTCATGGCGGGGCTGTAATCTCATTTGTAAGAACCTTGCGCTTCATCCGTCTTCATGACTGAGCCTCCACTGGGTGTGTTAGCATGTCTGTATCTGAAGCTCACAGAGGCACAAAGGCTTGTCACAAACCCCAGTATAGCAAGTCTGGCAGTGCAGTCTATTTGAAGACTGGGATTTTTACCTTAACGTCTCAGAGTAATGACTATACCGTACACAAAACAGCAGCCACGGCCAGAGTGCTACAAACAAGAGTAGTAAATTTGTATCTACACACCTTACTATTAAAGAATTCATCTCCCCTTCTGGATATTAACAGCCACAGGCTATGAAGATGTTTGCCCTGGATATGAGATTCTGTGACTCCTACTCTGTCTTTCTTACAAATGTTAAAGCAGACCCATTCTTTTAAACAATCAATGAAAAACCGTTTTTAAGAAGGAAGAAACTATCTTTCCAGCAAAACACTTTCCATGTTTTCACATGAAAGATCTCTTAGACATTTCTCTGGCCAAAAAAAACCTTTCGCCTAGCCTTAGAGAATTTCTCTTTGGCTCTATTCTTAGAGCAAACTCATCTTCAGAAGGTTCTTCCATCTGTGCCTTACCAATTCATCTGCAGACAGAGTGGTCTAACAGCATGTAATGGAAAGTAGGCATGCTTTAAGAGCTTTAAGATCAGAGACCTGCATTTAACCCCCAATCTGTACCTTATCAGTAGGGGGACTATATATCACCTTTTACACCTGTTATCCCAGCATAATCATCAAAAGCATCACCCTTCACTCTCAAAAGCATCCTGATTTGGATGATAAATTATATGACCACCTTGCTTATTATGTGAGCCACCCCAGACAACATACTTCACTTTCCCACGAGTTTCACATTTGTTCAGTGAAAATAAGGGAAGCTAATATACGTGGTTATCCCAAGCATGAAATTAGATGGTGTACACAAGATGCAGTCACAGGAGGACCCAGTATTCCCCGTACACCAGCTACCACGCTCAAAAGGTCTGTTCTCAGAGAGAAAGTGTTCATTTGTATGTGTAAAGTCCTCACCTTTTGGTTGTCAAGCTGAAGACAGGACCTGTATTTCCCACTTTCTATTGTGATATGGTCTATAAAATGGCAATGGGATCTATCTGTGTCCAGCAGCTGCACAATTAATTCTGTCATCCATCTGACCAGAAGATGGACTGCACATGGGTATTTTTACTCTTATACTTTAGACCTTCTGGACTTTCTTTATGCTCTCCACAAAGTAGGATTAAGATCAAAATTTACCCCAACCACCAAAACTCTATGAAACAGTCCAAGTGAATTGGTTCAGAGTCGGGGAGGGGAGTGGTCAGAGATCCTACAGACTGAACCACTACCACTGAGCGAGTAAATGTGGTGAATTTCTTGCTTTCTCAAGCTAAAAAAAGAAGAAAAAAAAAAAGCCATTGATAGAAGGACAGCTTCTTAATGAAATAATCTTAGGCATCTCACTTTAAAAATTAGGCCTAGGTCAGACTCACCTCTATAATCCCAGGACTTTAGGAGGCTGAGGTGGGAAGATCACTTGAGCCCAGGAGTTTGAGACCAGTGACCAGTGCCACTGCCCTCTAGCCTGGGCAACAGAGCAAGACTCTGCATTTAAAATAAAATAAGCCTAATTGTGCCAACAATCTTTAACACAAATCTGTAATATCAATCAGTGACTCAGAAAGCAACAGAACTTTGCTATTTCTGTTTGAAATAAATAATTTGAGATGCTATCACTTCATTGATAAACTTGTTAAATACACATACATTCTCTTTAAACAATAGAATATAATGTAATGGAATTGCCTCAATGATAAAACTGATCAACAACAAAACCCATAGAAAAATAAACCAGAAAAAAAAAATTGAGACTATTCTATTCCAATCTTCAGCACAATATTTTTTGAAACAAAGAAGAAAAAATTATTCCCACTATCTTTTAATATAGTTGTGTTGAATACGAGAAATCCCTCCCCACTCTGACTTCCAAAGAAAGAGAAAGGAGGCCAGGTGCAGTGGCTCACACCTGTAATCCCAGCACTTTGGGAGGCCGAGGTGGGCAGATCACCAGGTCAGGAGATCGACACCATCCTGGCTAACATGGTGAAACCCTGTCTCTACTAAAAATACAAAAAATTAGCCGGGCGTGGTAGCATGTGCCTATAGCTCCAGCTACTTGGGAGGCTGAGGCAGGAGAATCACTTGAACCCAGGACACAGAGGTTGCAGACGCAGAGGTGCAGTGAGCCGAGATCGTGCCACTGGTACTCCGGCCTGGGCAACAGAGAGAGACTCTGTCAAAAAAAAAAAAGAAAGAAAGAAAAAGAAGGAGAAAGGAAATGTTCAGCATTTTCATGCTCTAAATATAGCTACAAGAGGAAAGAGATACCAATGGCAGCACAGCAATGGCTTAGAGTCTGAAGCTCAGCAAGGCTCAGTACAGTAAGTTCTTCTGTGAGCAGTCACTTCCTATGGAAAGAAGTTTCCAGAAACAGAAAAAGGCTGACTCCACTTCCAGAAATCCAGTTACAGTGACAGCACAACACCCTCTGGGCTGGACTCACTGAGTGGCAAGCGGGCAGCCAAGAGGAAGTGCATTCCTATGGCACTGACACCTTCAGGGCAATGGCAACAGGAAAACACCCCTGGCAACCATGTACACAATGTATTTCTTGGACAATGGGGTACTTCTTAGAGTGCTACTGGTGATGATATAACTTGAAGCATACCAAGAGGAAAACAAGGGGCTAATGTGTATTTAGGGCATTTTCCTGCAGAATGTCTGTAGGTTTTCTCCACTTGAATAACTGAAACAGAAGCTGAAATCCAAATTCTGTTTAGGATTCAGATAATTAGGACATTTGGCTTTACATGAATCACATACCTTGTACTGCTAGATACAGCCTTGCTGGAGGAATGTTCTGACGAACTTGCCTCCTTGCGTATGATAAACGAGTGAGCCAAGGATAGAGCTCAATTCTTGAACCGGGTCTGAGAAAAAAAAAATGAGCCAGTTGGAGATAAGCCCACATCCACTCTACACTCGCAATTGACAGCCTTGGAGAAAGGCCAAGTCAGGAGAGGTCAACTCTTGATGAAGAGGAGGGAAAGGGGAGCACTGGGTGTGCAGAGTCTAGAACACACCACAATTCTATTCCACCCCTTGGCGGAATAGTGGCAGACTATGGACTCCTTCTCAGAAGGACTTTTTTTTCTTTTGAGACGCAATCTCACTCTGTCGCCAGGCTGGAGTGCAGTGGTGCAATCTCGGCTCAGTGCAACTTCTGCCTCCTGGGTTCAAGCGATTCTTCTGCCTCAGCCTCCAGAGTAGCTGGGACTACAGGCATGCACCACCACACCCAGCTAATTTTTGTATTTTTAGTAGAGATGAGGGTTCACCATGTTGGCCAGAATGGTCTCGATCTCTTGACCTGGTGATCTGCCTGCCTCAGCCTTCCAAAGTGCTGGAGTTACAGGCATTAAGCCACTGCACCCGGCCAGAAGGATTTTTTTTTAAAGCATAAAATAAAATACATAGGACTGCAGAAGAAATCAGTCATATTTAAATATAGTTACCAAAGTATTTATTTATTTATTTTGAGACAGGGTCTCACTCTGTTGCCCAAGCTGGAGCTCAGTGGTGTGATCTCAGCTCACTGCAACCTCCACCTCCTAGGTTCCAATGATTCTTCTGCCTCAGCCACCCTAGTAGCTGGGTTTATAGGTACCCGCCACCACGCTCAGCTAATTTTTTATTTTTAGTAGAAACAGTGTTTCGCCATGTTGGGCATGCTGGTCTCGAACTCCTGACCTCAAGTGATCTGCCTGCCTCAGCCTCCCAAAATGCTGGGATTACAGAGGTGAGCCACCATGCCTGGCCCCCAAACTTTGTTTTTAATTGTGATATAGCAATACCTGCAGCTTATTTCTTAACACAACAAACAACACTATCTGGCAACAGGTGCAACCACCACCATAATTTCAAAGTGGTGATGAATATTGATATTTCAACACACCTGTTAACCATCTCTAATGTGACATGAAAACAGATTTCTATTGGTGACAAAATCATAAACAGCACTAATACTACTATGACTTATATTAATATTTTCCCATGCAAGCTCACAGGTCTCCCTGAAACCTTGTGCAGTTACGAAACTCAGGTGACAATCTAATTTCACCTTCCACTCCTGCAGCTTTTCCAGAATAATGCAGAGACCTACATGGGAGCTATGGCCCAGCAAGAGCCAAAAACCACCGTACGTATGGGAGGGTGGAGGCTGTACACCAAGGACAGTCCACCACCCATGGGTGTGGCTAGGGGAGGTGCACTATGGGCCAACATCTCAATTCCTGCTACACCCTATGCATGGGCCACAGTCTGCTTTTTTTTCTTTTTAATGCTTCACATTAAAACTATTAATTCAGCTGAATCATTGGGCTAGAGAAAAAATATTCCTTTACAATTCATTTCCCCTAGTGCTGTGTTCTAAACCCAATCAGCCCCAAAGTCCCTGGGGCTTACAGTGAGCTTGTAACACTCCCTTTACTATCTGAACCAAATGCTTAGATAACTTACCTAAACACAATTTCAAACACATATATTTAACGTCCTAAGATTGACAGAGAAGGCAATAAAGGAAAGTAATTTATGACACACCTAAGGTATTTCAATATGCAATTAGTTGGGTAAGACCACTCTAAAAGACATAATGGAGCTATTAGATGCCTGCACCTAACGTGAAATTTTTAAAATGCATCTGCTACAAAGGTGGACTGATACTGGTGATGTGCTAATGCTATGTATGGGTAGGGTGAGTTTCTAAAATGGTAAATTTCCTAACAAAAGAAAGCATTATCTTCCTTCATTAACTGGAAAAGTTGATGTTTACTTAAAAAGTGCAACAATTATTTGCTTATATGTAAGTTATGTCTAGATTCAGGTTTTGCTTGTCCCTGATTGTCTAGTGGGTAACAGGAAACATTTTGTGATACATAACTGTTCTACCCATTACAGGTCTTTAGCATCCCTGGTCCCCATCCAATAAATGCTAGTAGCATCCCTCAATCACTGACAATCAAAATTGCCCCCCCCAAAATGCTGAAATGCCCCCAATGACATTTTAGGGCCTGGAACTAGAGTCCTGTCTCCAGGTGCCAACCCCTGCCCACCTCTGGGTGATCTCAAGCTCGGCACTGAGGGAAAACCAGAACTGGCATTACAAAAGATCAGTCTTGTGTGGCTTATACCCTATAACAAATCCCCTTACTCAGAGTTCTGTCCTCGGGACAAGAATAAGGTAGGGAGGAGAATTAAGCAGCTAGGCAGTTAAAAGCAGAGAGGAGGGCAAAGAGGATTTCTGGGGTTCCTGGAGCCTTGATCCCAGGCTGCAGAGGGCTCCTGGACCCTATCTTTGTGTTCCTAATGCGAGTTCTCTACTTCCGCTGAGGCAAGCTCCAGCAGGTTTCTGTTGCTAACACCCAAAATAATCTTTATTAATTAAAGGCATCCAACCACCTGGAAAGATGGCCATCCATCTGAACTAAGGGCAGCAGCTAACATCAAAAACGCTTAGGAGTGAAGCCATCCCCACAGGGTTGGTTAAGAATTGCATGTGGAGTTCCGGACTGAAATATAGTTACAATGAAGCACCAGTAAGGCTGTACCCTGGCTCACATCCCTGTTGCTAAAAGTCACGTAGCACTAGATAGTGGCCATTTACATCCCTTATCATTCCTGTAGGTAGGACTTCTGATACTGGGATAGTAAGACTGTTTAGGAACTGATCTGCAACCCCACTGTTCCTATAGACAGGATCTCTGATAGTAGCACCATAAAGCCTTTTTTAAAGGATGGCTTAAAATGTTTCTCAGACTCTAAATTCCAACAGCCAGTTTGAAGACCCCCACAGAGGAACAGATCAGCATGAGAATGCAGCTGTTTCATCTCCTTCAAGTTCACCCTGTATTGTTTGACCAATCAACAACCTCCAAGCTCGGCCCTCTCCAAAACCCTTAAAAACCCTAACCCAAATTCCTCAGAGAGATGGACTTGAGGTTTCCTCCCCTCTCCTCATTCGGTGGTCCTCTGATTAATCCTCTTTCTCTGCTGCAACCCAGTTTCTCTACATATTGACTTGCTATGTGCAACGAACCTATTACGGTTACAGGATAACCTATCCCAATGTCAAAGGACCAACCTTATTTGGGGGACGTTTCTCAGATTTCACCTAAGCTCTTCATGCTATAGGTTCAAGCTCATTTATTTTTATTCCATTCTCACAGACAATAAATAAATGGGCCAGGGACCATCCTTCACCTGGCATTTCAGATTCTACAAAGACATATCCAGATCCCTCTGAAGTTTTTTTCTGCCTCAGCTCCTTCTCATCAATCCCATGAGGCACACAACAGAAATAACAATGTTGTCTTTTCTTGATAGGCTTGGAAAAATGAAGGTACTGAAGAATATGGCCTTTAAGGATCCAATTAACTCTGAGCTTAAAAAAAATTCCTAAGTCTTTTCAACCACAGAAGTCCATGATTTAATGTCTCTAAATTTTACTCTGCTCAGAAATAACACCACCTTAATTCAGAAATGTGGCAATAAGGCACAGCTGCCAGGAAGGTGTTGTAAAAGAAGCCAGGATCACTGTTTCTTTGCCTTTCCCACTAATGGACTCCATTATATCACCAAAAAAGGCACTGCTGGGATCTAATGAATAAATAACCAGCACTGGAATGGAATTTGTATCCATTTTCATTCCAGTTAGTTTCCACTAGAAAGCCTTATTTAAAAATAAATTAAGAAGGGGGGTGCATAACATTACTTATAATGAAACAATTTAGAAATGTTTGAAGTTTCCTGTATAAGCCAGTTGGGTGTCATGTTAGATGGCAAGGGCTTAATTGTTGATTCCAAGTAAACAGAGAACAGACAGTTTTCACATCTGTCAGACATGTTCACTGTCATTTCTAGAAGGGTATCAGGAGAGCGAAGGGTCACGTGAACAGGTCACAACTAACTGACGGGTTATGAAATCCATTCAGGGCAAAAGTCAGAAAACTTTTTCTTCACAGGCCAGAGAGTTAATACTTGAGGCTTTGCAGGCCAGATCATCTCTGTCAGTCACAACCACTCACCTTTGCCATTGTAGTGTGAAAGTAGCCATAAACAACAGAAGAACAAATGTGGGATTGGCTACGTGTCAATACAACTTTATTTACAAAATAGGCAGCCTATTCCCTGAACCCTGACCAGAATTTTTTAAGTCAATGAAACAGAACAAAATAGAAAACACCAGAGGCCCTATAAAGGTTAAGTACTTTATACGAAAACTTTCTTGGTGTTATCTACCTATATATGCGAGTTCCGAGTCAGCATGTATTTCTTACTCTAGGTTGGGGTCAAAAGCCACCATATTAGAAGATAAACAATTTCAGAAGGAAAATAAGTCTGTTTCTGTAAAGGATTTTAATGGTTTTCTAAAAAGAGAAAAAGGGGCAGATATAATGGGCAAGTTCTTGAACCTAAATACAATCTTAAAAGAATATTAGTTATAAGTAGTAACTAATGAAAAGGTTTTTAAAAGGACACTAAAATTACTTCCTATTCAAACATTTGACATGAGCTGTGCATCTGTTAATAACTGCTCTACAGCAAACTGCCCCCAAACTCAGTGGCTTACAACCACCATGGATGATTTGCACCCCTCTACAGGTCAGCCGGTGGGTGATTCCGGTGACCCTGGCTGATCTTGACCTGCTAAGGAGATAGCAGGCAACTGACAGGTCAGGTGGCACTGGCTGGTCTAGGATGGAATCCACAAGCACAAACCTGCCCCTTCCTCCATTGGGCTAGCCTGGGCATGATCTCACGGAGGTCGCGGGGTCTGAAAGAGCAAGCCCAGTCGTGTAAAAGGCAATCAGAAACAGCCACTTTTTACAAATCTGTTTATACACAGCATGTGCTAACATCCCACTGGCCAAAGCAAGTCACACAGGCAAATGAGAGTGGGGGACCAGGGTGGGGGAAGAGGGAAGGAGGAAGAGAAGCTGCAAAGTGACAGGGCAAAGAGTGTGGATAAAGGGGGTACAGGGAGGCCATTAATGGAGGCCATTAGTTAAAAAAAATCAATCTACCACAGGCAAATATTTATAGTTTATCATCACCCTGGCAGACACAGAGAGAGGTTTTATGTTATTTTAAGGTTTTCTATTACCATTTCTCATTGTATTTTTGCCTTATCGCTTGTAAGGCAGAAAAGCAGAGTGAAAAGAACGGTGATTTAGGGAATGCAGACTTTTGGTCCCTGGCTCTGCCACTTCTGGCTGTGTGACCCTGGGCAAGCTCCCTTTGTACCTCAGTTTCCCCACTGTAATAAGATGGTTGACAGTTACATAAGCCAGAACATGTAAAAATACTCAGCTCAACATCTGGCCTCAGCAGACTTCAAACCTTATTTAGATACCAATGTGTTTTGCAAATAGTTGATTTGAATATGTTCAACAGGGAGAAGAACAGGTCCTATAACAGTAAACCTTCTTTACAAGACGAATAGTTCCTTTACATAAAGAGCAAAGAACCAGTTCCTTACTAAGAGTTTGGAGTACTGTGGCAGGCAGGAAAAGGGTCCCCAAAAATGTTCATCATATACATACTAATACCTGGAACCAGTGCTTATGCTGCCTTACAGGGAGATGTCATTATATCAAGGACCTTGGGATGGGGAGATCATGCTGTATTACCCTGCTTGGTCTAATCCAATCACATCAATCCTGAAAAGCAGAGCATCTTTCCCAGCTTGGTGAGAGTATCAGTGTGATGGCAGAGAGACAAGGATTTGGCTGGACATTGCTCACACTGAAACTGGAAAAGGGGACAAGAGCCTAGGAACACAAGCAGCCTCCAGAAAAGACAAGGAGACCAACTCTCCCCTCAAGCCTCCAGAAAGGAACAGATATCTTGATCTCAGCCAGTGAGACCCAGAAGGGACCTCTCACCTACAGAATTCAAAGAGAATAAATGTGCATGGCTTTAGCTGCTAAGTGTGCGGTTGTTACAGCAGCAATAGAGGTGTTCTTATAGTGTTTCTATTAGAGACTGACAATGAGGAAATAGAAAAGTCGTACTTGAAACCACTGAACTGGGAGGAAGAAACTCCAAATTTTAAGAGGTTTTAACCAGGAATGGCATAAAAACATGAAAAGCTGTCTGGGCATGGTGGCTCACAACTGTAATCAGAGCATTTCAAGAGACTAAGGCAGTAGGATTGCTTGAGGCCAGGACTTCGAGGGACCAGCCTGGGCAACACAGCGAGACTCCTGTCTCTCCAAAATATAATTTTTTTTAAAAAATTAGCCAGGTGTGGTGGCACACGCTTGTAGCCCTAGCTACTCAAGAGACTGAGGCAAGAGAATCACTTCAGCCCAGGAGTTGGAGGTTACAGTGAGCCACGACTGTGCCACTGCACTCCAGCGCAGGTGACAGAGAAAGACCCTGTCACCAAAAAGAAAAAAAAAAAACTGGGAAGTTGTATTTGATTCTGCTTATGAGAAACAGAGAAAAGGCAGTATTATAGAATAAGCCAATTCATTATCATGAAAAACACTCCACAGGAAGAACAATAAAATCATAATACACAGTATGACCGAGGATCCCCTACCTACACTTTCTAACAAGCTGGTACTAGGAGAAAAGCCATAGTAACAAAATCCTTTCACAAAAACTTTCTGCAGACTTCCTTTAACTGATGGCTATTCCAGACCTGCCGCTCACTCTAACTCTGATAACTCCCTCTTTCTTTCTTTTTTCTTTTCTTTTTTCTTCCTTCCTTTCTCCTTCCTTTTCTTCTTTTCCTTCCGTCCTTTCTTTCTCTCTCTCTTTCTTTTTTTTTTTTTTTGTAGGGGCAGAATCTCACTTTTTTGCTCAGGCCGGTCTCAAACACCTGGGCTCAGTCCTCCCATCTCAGCCTCCAAGAGTGCTGAGATTTCAGGCATGAGCCACTGCACCCAGCCTCCACTTTTTCTTAAGATAACATTGACAATAGGGTAATAAGCCCTAGTAATGTGTAGACACACACACTCACATTCAGACACCCAATCTGTTGACCTGCAAAAGACCATGAAGTGTGCTAAGAGGCAAAAAAAAAATGTCGACAGAAAGATTAATTTTAAAAGATGAACTCTAAAAGAGTATAATGACCAAACAAAACCTCAAAATCAGGAACATACGTAAGAATCTTTTTAAGAATAAAGAAGGTAAAGTAGCTGAGTGTGCAGAACGTGGCCACACAGGCACATTAGTAGAATCCCCCAAGTGTAGGAGAAGCTAAGTGATGCATCGCTTGGCAGATAAGAAATCAGAATCACAAAGCACAGAACCAGCCCACATGAAGACAGCCAGCTAACTGCAGAAACCTCACATGCCATGGTCAGAGTTCACTCACGCTGCCATGCTGCCTGGACATCTCCTCTCATCACTCTGGCACGCCAGGCCTGGAACTTCCAGCCTACACCCGTAAGAGCTCCATGACACTCCTTTCTTTATTGGAGCTACATGGTTTTTTCTTG